>NW_026128074.1:0-13159 GCF_022985175.1 Labeo rohita | reverse complement strand
GTGCGGAGAGTGGAAGCTAAAGGCACATTGCAGGACATTGAGGCGCCAGCGCGATGACTTGCTTTTTTTTTTCAGTGGAAACAATTTAAAATATTCCGTCATTTTTGCTCATAATACATCTTTCGCAACTGTAAAGTGTCAACTTTTATTTGTGTGCACTCACAGCATCAACAAAAGGTGCTTTTATTAAATAAAGAAAACAAACATGATGCGCTTTCTGTTGCCTCAACAGGAGCGCTTCACAAAAATGAACCGAAACTCAGCAAATACATACCTCACAGACATGATACATAGAAAGCTTGAAATGATTAATTAACGAAATAAAACAAATACTCTGTCACAAAAACTCTTTCTCTATGTAATCTGTAAAGATGCATTTCTCTAAAGGCGCGTCCAAATCAGGATCGGCAACTTCATCCTTGTGACACTGAAAACACCGGTTTATTAAAAAATAATTCAAATATCCCCTTATTTCCCCCGAAACATTCGTTGTAATTACGTTTGCTGGTGCTTTGTGGCTTTTTCAGCCTATTGCGTGCGCTTGAACGCGGATCTTCCAGCTGCGCTGATTTGCTGCTGCTGGCGGAGACACTAAACGCTTTCCTAGCCGGTCTCGAAAGTGAAAGCAAAAGTGAAGTCTCGTGGTGTTTCCACCAGCGCGGAAATTTGTTTTCATCACCATAATTGGTGTATGTATAAAATATCAAAATAAGGAGAAGCCTAAAACAGACCCCAGGCCCGGCCTGAGTCTGAACTATAACTTGAAAATTGTCCCGAAGCCCGGACTTATTTATAACATTTTAGACATTTATAAATGGACTAATTTATAAAATTAAATAAAAAAATTAACTAATAACTATACTATTAATATTGTTTTAATATTAAAACGTAGACTAGCATGTAAAATGTACAATCTTACAGACTTTATAGACCCCCCACACCTTCCAAATTCGTATAACATCCGCCCTAAATAGTACTGAATATTATTTAGGGCGGATAGTATGCGAATGCTTGAAGAATGCAAAGAACGAATGAAATGCAACATGCTTTACACGCTTTAAAATAATACTTACACGTTATTTAGCGTTTACACGTTACAACTTATAGGCTACTTTAAGTTCTCTTGTTCAAAATCTATCAAATATCTATCCTTTTATATAGTTTTATAAAACTATATAATAGTTATTTTAAAAATCATAAGTTATGAAAAGTATAACAAAGTACAAAAATACAAAAAAGTTGAAAAAAAAAAAACCCTATCTATCTATCTATCTATCTATCTATCTATCTATCTATCTATCTATCTATCGTATCTATCTATCTATCTATCTATCTATCTATATTTCTCTCTATCTAGTGCCACATGATAGGGGAGGTTTGGGGGGGCTTTAGTTCCAAAAGGTTGAGAACCTCTGGTTTAGGCTATTGAGAATTTGGTTTAGAGAATAGGGTTTAGTGTTTTAGCAATTGTGAAAAACTGTAATTTCACTAATTGTGACAGGGAGTCATTCTCTTTTACTTGGATGCACACTAAAAAACAAAAATTCACCATTCAGTGTGTAAAAAAAAAGAGAGAAGGTACATGGTAAATGTTGTATATACATACCTCTAATGACTGAGAACAGTGCAGTCTTTTTAAATGCCTCCTTCTGCAGCGGACCACCCCCCTTCATGTTGAATTTGGACATGAGGTAGTTTTTAAAAAAATATATGAAATTGGTTAACAATTGTGGACAAAGTTTGACTTTTCAAAATGACCAGGGCTGCGTTCTCCGATAACGTTGTCTCTTAGCGCGCTACGAAGACTCAAAAGATACACCTTAACTACAGGTATACATTTCCTACGTGTGTTCTCCGAACTATACCTTAGGATGTTGCTTAAGGTAAACCTTCTTAAGTTCGACCTTAGCAGGTGCTGTCCATGGTGGAGGTGCTGAATAGGTTGATATCGATGCCTCGATGATCGATTGTGCGCTCTTTCCTTCACAGCGGTATAGGTAAAGTATTGAGAAAACAATGTTCTTTATAAAGAAGCGTTTTAGAAATAGTACAAACTGCATTTATCGGGGCTCATTGAAATATGTACATGCAGAAATAAATATGAGTATGTGTTTATAATTTAGCAAGTGTGCAATCCCAAACCCTCACGGCCATAAGTGTGTTAATGTTCTCCACAACTTATGCTGATTATCCACCAGCCGTATCACATTATTGGCGTAAATCGCTCATTTGTGTAATTGGATGATTTCCTCAATCAAAGCGCAAACATGAGAGACATACCGACATTCACTATGTCGGGAAAAAAATTCCGCAAAAAGAGATCGCCCAGCTTCACTGCTCCCGTGGCAGGCGAATTTTTTTTACAATGGTCTCTTCTGACATGGTAGTCAGTGGACTAAAGTGTTCTCTTATAAAGTAGTTGACATACACTAACTGGCTCCGCGGACGGCGCCGTCTTTGATTTAAAACAAGTACTCGCTGTCTCGCTGCCATAGCTATAAAGTTTGTGTAAACTCATCTTTCTTTATATAGACTCCTAAGCCTTTTCTGTCAAATGGTTCGCCAGCTGATGTGCCTTAGGATAGTAATTAAAAAACTAACAACCATTAGTGTATATGGAAACTTTATTAATGAAAACACTTCCATACACTGGGTGTAGGCTATAACAACTTAAGTATTTTATGTGTAAAATTTTAAAGTAAAGTAAAAATGTAATTTTAATACGAAATCAGATTTTATATTAAATGTTTATATAAAATTTTCTATGTGTAATTAAACTGCGATGTAAAAAAGCTTTTTGCGTAGTGGTGGCCACTAGCGGTATGAACCGTCAGCAGCGATAAGGTATAGCTAAGAGCGCTCCAGACCAACCTTACGAACGTATGACTTACAGAAGGTATACTTAACTAAGAAGGTTTCGGAAAACACGTATTAACGATAAGGTACTTCTTAAGGTACAACTTAAGAACGACGTAGCGTTAAGGTAGTTTCGGAGAACGCAGCCCAGTAAAGGAATTATTTTATACATTTCTGATTTGCGCTGTAACTTATTGAGTATTGACACTACAATGTTTGATTAATGTTGCCCATTTTGAAGACTTTGCCTTTCCAGCATCCTTCTGGCACTGTTTTTGAGGTTTCTTCCTTCAGTTCTGCACAACTTTGACACCTAAATAACTACTCGCCTGATCAGCCATGGCCTTATGGACTGTGTGCTCAGCCATGGCTCCCCGAGCTCCCTGACCCGCCATGGCCACATAGACTGTGTGCTCGGCCATGGCTCCCCGAGCTCCCTGACTCGCCATGGCCGCCTGGACTATGTACTTGGTCATGGCTCCCTGAGCTCCCTGATCCTCCATGGCCCTATGGACTGTATGCTCTGCTGTGGCTCCCCGAGCTCCCTGATCCGCCATGGCACCCTATACTGTATGCTCTGCTGTGGCTCCTTGAGCTCCCTGATCCGCCCTGGAGGCATAACCCATCTCCCTCCTGTGTCTGCACCCACCCTCCCTCCCCAGTGTATTTGTTGCGGCGCGAGTCGCACCTTATGGAGGGGGGGGTAATGTCAGACCCCTGTGGACTGTTTTTTTTTTTTTTTTGCCCCCATGTATGCCCTTATTTGGTCTTTCCTGTTCCGTTTTCAATTTGTTACATCATTGTCTAATCAGTCACACCTGTCTTCCCCTGATTGGTTTGTGTATTTAAAGTTGGTTGTGTTCACGTTTGGTTGTTAGTCCATGTAAGTCATTCCAGTCGTTTAGTATTTTCTTCAGTTAAAGTCTTATGTTGTGGTTGCGTTGGTTCCCTGCTGTTTCCTGTCCGTTCCTGTTCCTTGTGGATTTATTATAATAAACTACATGTTCTGCATCTCCTCGCTCCTCCTGCTCTTTCCCTGCACACCACGCCGTGACAGGCAGGTAGTATTATATGCGTCAGTGTACAAGTGTCAGATTATATGAGCTGTTTTTATTGCTTTTTTTTTTTTGCACCATTTAGGTTTTAATGCTGCATTGCACATCTTAGCTATTTGCACTATTTTAATACTGCTGCAAACTTTTTATAATTAAATTTTATATCCCCATTTTAAATCATTTGCATTTTTGAACTTTAGTATCAATTTGGAAGTTTTAAACTAAATATTCTATGTACACTGTTAAATTTTCCTGTATTTTTACAGTAAGTTACTGGCATTTTGTTTTACAGCAATGTACTGTAATGTAACTTTACAGCATGGTACTGTATGAGTACAAAACGGTATTGTACTGTATTTTTACAGTACTTTGTAATTTTTGTTTCTACCGTAATTTTTATTGTGCAATTATTGTGCATTGTGTAGTTGGAATAGTAAATATGGTTAGTAAAATTGTGATACTACTATAATTCAGAATAACATTACAAATCAAAAGACAATCCAAACAAATTCACAAAAGTATTTTTATTAAAACATTTCAAAACATTTTAGTATGGTGTTTGCTACCCAGAGTACAGCGCATCAACAGCCATGAAAACATTTAAAGTGTGCAAGAATATAAATAAAACAAATATCTTGAGGGCTGGATTGGAAATCAATGTCCTAAGAGAGAACGTAACTTATCTTAAAACTATCTAAAAATTAAACTATCTTAAAATTAGCAAAAACAACAAGAAGTGTCTAATAACCATCACTCCTAAATGCAGGGCATGTGGGTGGTGGCAAACAGGCCACTGACCCTCTCTGTGAAGTTCTCCATTTAAACATCATTTTGGACTGAATGAAACTGTTGACATGCAGGGCTGATGGCCATCACTCTACACCACTGTCCTCATCTTCTGCTCACTCCTCGTCTGACAGTCTATTTATTCCCACTGAAACAGCCATGAAACACAAAGACAAAAACTTATCCACAGTACCAAGAAAAATGAACAGACAGCATGGGGAAAATAGTGAATGAAATTATGTAGAATAGATGAAAAATATATGAATAAATACAGTTATATTCATAAGTTTACATACACTTTGCAGAATCTGCAAAATTTTGATTTTTTTTTTTTAACCAAATAAGAGGGACTGTCATACAAAATGCATGTATTTTTTTTATTTAGTACTGACCTGTATAAGATATTTCACATAAAAGATGTTTACATATAGTTCACAAGAGAAAATAATAGTTGAATTTATAAAAATGACCCATTCAAAAGTTTACATATGCTTGATTCTTAATACTGTGTTGTTACCTGAATAATCCACAGCTTTTGTTTAGTGATAGTTGTTCATGAGTCTTCATGCTTCATGTTCATGCTGTGTATTTGAACCCTTTCCAACAACAACTGTATGATTTTGAGAACCATCTTTTCACACTGAGGACAACTGACGGACTCATATGCAACTATTACAGAAGATTCAAATACTACTAATGCTCCAGAAGGAAATCCCAGAAAACCAATGAATTTTTGTGACCTGAAGGATTTTTCTGAACTACAGTAGTTTAACTGTTCAGGACAAACAAAGGACTCATGAACAACTATAACTAAAAAAAAAATAATAATAATAACACACACAGCTGTGGATCATTCAGGTAACAAAACAGTCTGTCTTAAGATTCAAGTGTATGTAAACTTTTGAATGTTATTTTCTCTTGTAAACAAATTTCATGTGAAACATCATATTCAGGTCAGTACTAAATAAAAAAAAAAAATAACATGCATTTTGTATGATAAGCCCTCTTATTTTGGTAAAATAATAATCATTTTGCAGATTCTGCAAGGTGTTACTAAACTTTTGAGTTCAACTGTAAATAAAAAATAAATTAATTTAAATAATGCTTACAAAAAACTGCCCTGTGACAGCATTGCCCTTCCCAGGGTGCAAAGAGAAGTAGACCACACTGTAGAGCTGCAAGAAAACAAATACATTTGATTCAATAATGTGTTGATCTTGTTGACGACGTAAAATTATAGGCTAAAGTCACATAGACTACTGCCTATGTGTATTTCATACACTCCAACAATACATCACAGTTACTGAAAAAAAAAAAAAAAATGTATGCTTGACGTTGCTGAAGATTTTGGCATGCATTTTACTTGTTATCATAATCATTTTTATCAGTCCCCATGCTACAGAACACCCATTTACATCGCAAGTTAAACTGTATAATAAGCGGCTATGTCCAGTCTTAACCGTGACCGTGAAGCAGG
Organism: Labeo rohita; assembly: GCF_022985175.1. Taxonomy (NCBI): domain Eukaryota; kingdom Metazoa; phylum Chordata; class Actinopteri; order Cypriniformes; family Cyprinidae; genus Labeo; species Labeo rohita. The sequence goes on along the minus strand of NW_026128074.1, from coordinate 6,985 downwards.
CTGCAAAGTTTTTTTTTTTTTTTTTTTTTTTGCGCATCGAAATGTATGTAGTAAAAAGTGCTCGTGTTTGTTATTGACAGGCTCGAATCGGACATTATAAAAGGGATCCCAGAGATATAAACAACTGTTTTTTCGTAATGTATATCCCTTTTATTTTAATAAGTTAATAATATTAAATTACATTTTGTTCTTCAGCAGGGATTAATAAATACTGTATTATTCATTTTCAAATCTCAGATATTGACAGTAATGTGTTAATGTGAAATATAAACAACATTTTAAGCAATGCTTTATAGTTTTTCTGAAATGCTTATACACATTTTTTGAAACCATCACTCATCTATCTATCTATCTATCTATCTATCTATCTATCTATCTATCTGTAACGGGCAGTGAGAGACGAGAGGCGAGCGGATCCATGTGCGAGCCTTTATTTAATGGACAAGACAGATACATAGTCGAGCAGGCAGGGTCAAACAGGAGCAACAGGTGAAACGCAGGCAAGACGTAGAGAATAATCCTTTTACAGGCGATAGTCCAAAAAGCCAGGCGGCTAGACAGACAAAACGAGATAACCAGGCGGGAGAACAAAACACTGGGAACTAGGAACAAGAAACTAGGAAACGCTAACAATGGGAATACAACAATACAATCCGTGACTAGCATGGGGAAAGACCGGGGCTTTTATGGTGCTGCTGATTGGTCACATGTGCTGACGCAATCAGCGTGATGCATGGCAGGAGATGTACTCCGGGGTGTGGTACAAGAGTCAGAGTGTGATGATGGGGTGAGAGTGACATCTGGTGGTGAGCGGACAGCGGGACACCGACCAGATTCGTGACACTATCTATCTGTCTGTCTGTCTGTCTGTCTATCTATACTCATATGTGTGTGCATTTTTCCTTTTTTTTTTTTTTTTACCAGACTTAGGTGTGAGAATATATATATATTCACACTCTTCTGTACCTCTCAGATTGCCTTCTGTGCACAATGAACTGGCTTATATTTTGTATATTTAAGTATTTAGAAACAAGTGTGAAGAATTTTGAATTATTGTGTGTAAACAATGCCGGCCATGTTGAAGTTGTGCTTAACTTTTGCTTTCTTGTGTTTAGGGTTTTGCATCACAAGTTCATCCCCAACAAACATGAGACGTCCACCCGACGTGCAGATCATGTCTATATTCCGACAAAGACGTTGAAATGACGTCGTTTGGACGTACAGTGCTCAGTGGGTCACAGACCAAGCCGTGTCTTAGTGAGTGAGAATGTGTTTAGAGTTTTGCAAAAAGAGTGCATAAGATCTGCAAACAGTGTCTAAACGGCCTAAGCTTGTTGCAGAAAGAGTGATTTATTTGACACATTAGTTTAGGCTATTGAGAATTTTGTTTAGAGTATGGGGTTTAGTGTTTAGCAAATGTGAAAAACTGTAATAGAAATTGCAGGGAAATAGTGTCGGTATTTATCCATTAGGTGGCGCTCGAGCAGTGTCGTCCTGTCTGATCAATTCACCAGTCATTCCCTCGCACGGGTTTTGCCCGTCTTTGCTCTTCCTGGTAACCTTTTCATAAATTTTCTTTTTCTTTCTTTCTTTCTTTCTTTCTTTCTTTCTTTCTTTCTTTCTTTTTTAACATTGTAAAACTAATAAATAAATAAACTTGATTTTTTTTTTAATCACCTAAGACCTGTTTTACTGTTTTACAAAAGGCTACACTCTCACAAATAATAAAAGTAATTTTATTTTAATTTCTTTACTAAAACTAAGGCAAATCATTAAAATATTGTATATGTTATACTATTCATATTTTCTTTTTTTATTCATATTTTATGTAAAATCTGTTTTCATTTTAATGTTAGTTAATGTTTTAGTCATTTTGATGTTGTGATTTATTGTTTTTAACAGCTTTATTACTTGAACAAAAAAATGTAAAATGTTAGTACTTGTAAAACAAAATGTTGTCTTGGATCGGAAGTGTTTATTATTATTACTTTGATTTCAAGTAAGATTTTAGCGTCGTCATTATCCACAAATGTTTGCTGCTAATTTTGTTTTGTAGTGTTTGATATATTTGATTTGTTTAAAAGTGAATGTTTATCATGTTCATCTTTTTATTTATTTATATATATATATATATATATATATATATATATATATATATATATTATATATTTATTTATATATAAAACTTATTTAAACTTAAATAAACACAATGAAAGTACAGTTATAACTACAAGTATACACATGAAAAAAAAACATAAAACACACACACACACACACACACACACACACACACGCACACTACAATCGTTAAGTATTAAAATAAAATCTGAATTGTCTGCAAAATAATTATTTTGTTGGTTTAGTTAAAGATCATGCCTAAGTCCCTACTGATTAGCCCCTGATACGTCTCTCAACATAGCCACACACACAGTTACATATTGCCTAAACTTTATTGAAAACACATAACAAAAATGGAGAAATTTCTTGTGAGGACCAACAAGCCAACCGACGCACCACCAGCTGCAAAAAAGCTTCGAAGGTACGATGAAGCATACCTGCAGTTTGGGTTTACAGCCACGGCTGATCTGAGACCTCAGTGTGTCGTGTGTGCCGAGGTGCTGGCAAACGACAGTATGAAGCCCTGCAAATTAAAAAGGCACCTCGAAACAAAGCATGCTGGCATTAAAAATAAACCGGCTGAATATTTTAAAAGAAAGCTTGATGGCCTCCATCAGCAACAGGCAACCATTTCAGTGCACAGCACTGTGTCTAAACAGTGTTTGGAGGCATCGTATGTAGTGGCCAAAAGAATCGGTAAACTGGGTAAGCCGCATACAATCGCCGAGACTCTCATTTTGCCGGCAGCGCAAGACATGTGCAGAATAATGATAGGCGATAGTGCAGCAGCCAAACTCGGTGCAGTACCGCTGTCCAATGACACAGTCGCTAGGAGAATTGTAGACATGTCCAATGATATCAGAGAGCAACTGATAGAGTTCGTAAAAAATAGTCCTTACTACGCGCTGCAGCTGGACGAATCCACTGATATTGCTGGGCAGGCACAGCTCCTCACCTATGTCAGGTATCTGCGTGACAAGGCGATTGAGGAGGATGTCCTGTTTTGCCGGCCTCTTCAGTCGCACACTACAGGAGAAGCCATTTTCAATGTCCTTGATATTTTTATCCGTGAAAATGGTTTGGCTTGGGACCGATGCGTTGGCCTATGCACGGATGGTGCGCAGGCAATGACGGGGCGTGAGCGTGGCCTAGCTGCTCGCGTTCAGCAAGTAGCTCCACTTGTGAAATGGACACATTGCATGGTTCATCGCGAAGCACTAGCTGCTAAAAAAATGCCGGTTCTTTTTGACTCCGTACTGAACCAATCCGTGAAAATGATCAATCTCATCAAATCACGGCCGCTAAACACTCGCTTGTTTGGGGTCCTCTGCCAGGAGATGGGGTCAGGGCATGAACAGCTGCTTCTGCACACTGAAGTTCGCTGGCTCTCCAGGGGGCGGGTGTTACAGCGGTTGTATGAGCTGCGAGAGGAGGTGAAGTGGTTTTTGACAGAAATCAAATCAGATCTGGCGAAGCATCTGGATGACACTATGTGGCTTGCGTCTCTGTCCTATTTGGTCGATATATTTGACCGCTTGAACGGCCTCAACCTGTCTTTGCAAGGCCGCGAAACTCATATTTTGCTCCTTGCAGACAAAGTGCACGCCTTCACACAAAAACTAGACCTCTGGCATGGCCGCATCAGTCGAGGGAATTGCGACATGTTCCCCAGCCTTGCAGACTTTATCACTGATGCAGGCACGTCACACGATTTCTCCTCTCTATTTCAATCAGCGTCTGGGCACCTGTCAGCAATGAGAAAACAATTTGCGACGTACTTTAAAGAGGATTATAGCTCTTTTGCGTGGGTTCGAGATCCGTTTGTGTGCACAGCAAACGAGCTATCAATTGATATGCAGGAACAGCTTATTGAGCTGAAGAGTGACAGTAGACTGAAGGAACTCTTTAGCTCCTGCCCACTTTCGTCATTCTGGGCAGCATTGATGCAGGAATATCCTGAACTCTGTGACGTCGCCTTTAAGATTCTCCTTCCTTTCGCGTCGACATATTTGTGTGAGGCAGGATTCTCAAAAATGACTGCACTCAAAACGAAATACCGCAATCGTGCACAAATCGAGGATGATTTGAGGCTATGTTTATCAAACATTGAGCCAAGAATTGAGGATCTTTGCAAGGCAAAGCAGGCTCAGGTCTCACATTAACATCACCTACCTGCAAGCTTCTGTAAAAAATGCAGATGATGCCTACTATTAGGCCTAGTAATAATAACAATAATAAATTAATATCAGAATAATGCCAATTCCAAATTATAGCAATAGCCTAGTAATGATAATAGGCCTATACTGATGATAATAATAATAATAACAATAATAATAATAATAATAATAATAATAACAATAAAGCATGTAACATCATATAATTATATAGCAATAGCCTAGTAATGAGGATAGGCCTACTACTACTCATAATAATATTAATGTCTGCAAGCTCACATTAGAAGTCTGGTGCTACTGCCAATTATAACAATAGTCTTAGTAATGATAATAGGCCTACCAACCGCTACTGATGATAATGATAATAACAATAATAATAATGTGGGCCTAATAATAATAGCCTAGGGCTATCTATCTATCTATCTATCTATCTATCTATCTATCTATCTATCTATCTATCTATGTATGCAAGGGGGCCCAACTGCAATGAACCAGCTTTGGGGGGGCCCAGCTTGCAAAAGGTTGAGAACCCCTGCACTATATTATCAACTGAAAATATTCCTAAACGAAGGAACTTTTTGAATTAGATTTAATCATTTAATCCATAGGAATATAAACATTTGCTTTATCACCCCCTCAAGCTTGATCGTCCCTTCACTAAACACCAACACCAAATCACAAAACCCCAATCACATGACTTTCTGAAAACGATGCAATTCTCTATACGGCTGTTTATTGTAAAATGCGTTGCTCGACGCACAGTGGATCCTCGGTGTCATCGTGTCAACTCATTATGAAGAACCTTGGTTTAATCCTTATTTTCCAATTATTTGTAAACGGTAAGTTGTTGTATTTAGTTATTATTTATTTATTTATTTATTTATAATTGTATTTTTAAAATGTAAAAATTATTTACATGTTTTAGGAAGTTTGGTTGCGGCTTCCGGGCATAGATAGATAGATAGATAGATAGATAGATAGATAGATAGATAGATGAAAAAAGTTTAAACACAGCCTCGTTATGTTTAGTCTCAATTAAATCCCATTCATAATGTTTATATATAATATCTTTAACATAAGTATTCAGACCCTTTGCTATGACACTTGAAATTGAGGTGCATGTGATTTCCAACATCTGATATCTATCTACACTTTATTTGGAGTAAATGTATGGTCTGAATGGGTGAATTTTAATGTAAAGGACTTTATATTCTGCAGTGGTGTCTGGCATTGAGACAGATGTTGTGGAGTCTGTATCAGTGATTGTGGGAGATTCTGTCACTCTACAGACAGATGTAACTCAGATACAGAGCAATGATGTGATTGAGTGGATCTTTGAAGAATGTGTCATTGCTACAGTCAACAGTGACTCCAGTAACAGAGTACAGGTTAATGCTGCTGAGAAATTCAGAGACAAACTGCAGCTGGACAATCAGACTGGAGATCTCAAGATCAGAGACATCAGAACTGCAGACTCTGGACTTTATGAACTTGATATCAACAGGTTTATCAAAAAAGACCTTCAATGTCAGTGGTGAGTGTGTCAGATGTTCAGGTGAAGTTTCAGACTCAAGGTGAATGTGTTTGCTGACTGACAGAACATTTCTCTTCATTAGGTGTGATTGATTTGGCGTCGGATGGAGTGACGGTCATGTCGGTGATAGAGAGAGACTCTGTCATTCTACCCTCAGGTCTTACTAAAATACAGAGAGAAGATCAGATAACCTGGAAGTTTAAAGACACAATCATAGCTGAAATAAATCCAGCAGCTGGACTCTTCTCTACATATGACAATGTTGTTGATGGGAGATTCAGATACAGGCTGCATCTGAACAATCATACTGGATCGCTCATCATTACTAACGTCAAACCCAACATCTCTGGACTTTATGAAATAAACATCAGCAAGAGCAGCAGCAGATACACCACACACAAGACATTCAATGTGACATCTATCGGTGAGTCGACTCAATAGTAAAATGCATAAAGGATCTTTGGATAAGTAACCAAATCACTTCAAAATGTAGCTTTAAACAGATCTCAAAAATGTTATATTTGTGTTGTTATTGTATTTAAAAGAGAATGTTTTTATTATATTATTTTAGGATAGCTGAACCATCAGAAAATTATATATAGTTATATATAGTTTATTTCAGAAATTAAAAACATGACCATAACAGAAGAAGTGGCATATTCAGGTCAAAGTATATTGGAATGGCAATTTTATCTGTGTTTGAAGTTTGAAGATTGAGTTTGTGTAATCTCCATTTCCCAAGAAACTTAAACAATTTGGAATTAATATGAGGTGGGACGAAAAACATTTTAGTGATATAATTGAGAGCGAATGGAAAGTTACGCAACAGTTTACGCATCATTTAAATATAATTTGGTGACTTCGCAGTACTACTGTAGCTTGTTGTGTCGCCATCGCTTCTGTAAAGAGAAATGATGACAGAAAAAAAAAAAACTGTTTTCGTTCTCTTGCAAAACGTTTGTGTTCTCTCTCAAAAGCTCTGAAAGATATGTCCCATTAAGGACTGCATAAAAAAAAAAAAAAAACACATTCAAAGTGTGATGGCGAAATCACTTCCTTCCCATATGGAGTCCATGTGTGAAATGCGCTTAATGCATTTGTATAGCCTACGATTGATGATAGGCTAGACATTGGATTTTTTATTTTGCACATTGATATT
>NW_026128073.1:0-13170 GCF_022985175.1 Labeo rohita | reverse complement strand
AAAAATAAATTTCATATTTTTGGTAAGGTTGCATTATACTTGCCAGCGATCTCCAGGAGTTCGCGTCAAATACATTATATATTAATAAACATTAACTTCAGATACCAGTCAACAATCGCAGGCAGTTTGTGTCAAATTAAAACATTTTCTTTTTATATAAAATAACTTGAAAAGTGTGTCAGGGGTTTGGTGTTTAAAAAAAAAACATATTTTTGGTAAGGTTGCATTATACTTGCCAGCGATCTCCAGGAGTTCGCGTCAAATACATTATATATTAATAAACATTAACTTCAGATACCAGTCAACAATCGCAGGCAGTTTGTGTCAAATTAAAACATTTTCTTTTTATATAAAATAACTTGAAAAGTGTGTCAGGGCTTTGGTGTCAAAAAAATAAATTTCATATTTTTGGTAAGGTTGCATTATACTTGCCAGCGATCTCCAGGAGTTCGCGTCAAATACATTATATATTAATAAACATTAACTTCAGATACCAGTCAACAATCGCAGGCAGTTTGTGTCAAATTAAAACATTTTCTTTTTATATAAAATAACTTGAAAAGTGTGTCAGGGCTTTGGTGTCAAAAAAATAAATTTTTTTATTTTTGGTTTGCATTATACTTGCCAGCGATCTCCAGGAGTTCTCCAGGAGTTCGCGTACATTATATATTAATAAACAATAAACTTCAGATACCAGTCAACAGTCAACAATCGCAGGCAGTTTGTGTCAAATTAAAACATTTTCTTTTTATATAAAATAACTTGAAAAGTGTGTCAGGGCTTTGGTGTCAAAAAAAAAATTTCATATTTTTGGTAAGGTTGCATTATACTTGCCAGCGATCTCCAGGAGTTCGCGTCAAATACATTATATATTAATAAACATTAACTTCACATAACTTCAGATACCAATCAACATCGCAGTTTGTGTCAAATTAAAACATTTTCTTTTTTTTTATAAAATAACTTGAAAAGTGTGTCAGGGGTTTTGGTGTCAAAAAAAAAAAAAAAATATTTTTGGTAAGGTTGCATTATACTTTGCATTATATCTCCAGGAGTCTCCAGGAGTTCGCGTCAAATACATTATATATTAATAAACATTAACTTCAGATACCAGTCAACAATCGCAGGCAGTTTGTGTCAAATTAAAACATTTTCTTTTTATATAAAATAACTTGAAAAGTGTGTCAGGGCTTTGGTGTCAAAAAAAAAATTTCATATTTTTGGTAAGGTTGCATTATACTTGCCAGCGATCTCCAGGAGTTCGCGTCAAATACATTATATATTAATAAACATTAACTTCAGATACCAGTCAACAATCGCAGGCAGTTTGTGTCAAATTAAAACATTTTCTTTTTATATAAAATAACTTGAAAAGTGTGTCAGGGCTTTGGTGTCAAAAAAAAAAAAATTTCATATTTTTTTTTTAAGGTTGCATTATACTTGCCAGCGATCTCCAGGAGTTCGCGTCAAATACATTATATATTAATAAACATTAACTTCAGATACCAGTCAACAATCGCAGGCAGTTTGTGTCAAATTAAAACATTTTCTTTTTATATAAAATAACTTGAAAAGTGTGTCAGGGGTTTGGTGTCAAAAAAAAAATTTCATTCATATTTTTGGTAAGGTTGCATTATACTTGCCAGCGATCTCCAGGAGTTCGCGTCAAATACATTATATATTAATAAACATTAACTTCAGATACCAGTCAGAATCGTCAACAATCGCAGGCAGTTTGTGTCAAATAAAACATTTTCTTTTTATATAAAATAACTTGAAAAGTGTGTCAGGGCTTTGGTGTCAAAAAAAAAATTTCATATTTTTGGTAAGGTTGCATTATACTTGCCAGCGATCTCCAGGAGTTCGCGTCAAATACATTATATATTAATAAACATTAACTTCAGATACCAGTCAACAATCGCAGGCAGTTTGTGTCAAATTAAAACATTTTCTTTTTATATAAAATAACTTGAAAAGTGTGTCAGGGGTTTGGTGTCAAAAAAAAAAATTTCATATTTTTGGTAAGGTTGCATTATACTTGCCAGCGATCTCCAGGAGTTCGCGTCAAATACATTATATATTAATAAACATTAACTTCAGATACCAGTCAACAATCAGATACCAGTCAACAATCGCAGGCAGTTTGTGTCAAATTAAAACATTTTCTTTTTATATAACTTGAAAAGTGTGTCAGGGCTTTTTTTTATGTCAAAAAAAAAAATTTCAGGGCTTTGGTGTCATTTTTTAATTTCATATTTTTGCTAGGTTGCATTATACTTGCCAGCGATCTCCAGGAGTTCGCGTCAAATACATTATATATTAATAAACATTAACTTCAGATACCAGTCAACAATCGCAGGCAGTTTGTGTCAAATTAAAACATTTTCTTTTTATATAAAATAACTTGAAAAGTGTGTCAGGGCTTTGGTGTCAAAAAAATAAATTTCATATTTTTGGTAAGGTTGCATTATACTTGCCAGCGATCTCCAGGAGTTCGCGTCAAATACATTATATATTAATAAACATTAACTTCAAACATTACCAGATACAAGTCAATCGCAGGCAGTTTGTGTCAAATTAAAACATTTTCTTTTTATATAAAATAACTTGAAAAGTGTGTCAGGGCTTTGGTGTCAAAAAATAAATTTCATATTTTTTTTTTTTAAGGTTGCATTATACTTGCCAGCGATCTCCAGGAGTTCGCGGAGTTCAATACATTATATATTAATAAACATTAACTTATATTAATAAACATTAACTTCAATACCAGTCAACAATCGTTTGTTGTGTCAAATTAAAACATTTTCTTTTTATATAAAATAACTTGAAAAGTGTGTCAGGGCTTTGGTGTCAAAAAAAAAAATTTCATTTTTTTTTTAAGGTTTGCATTATACTTGCCAGCGATCTCCAGGAGTTCGCGTCAAATACATTATATATTAATAAACATTAACTTCAGATACCAGTCAACAATCAGTCAACAGTTTGTGTCAAATTAAAACATTTTCTTTTTATATAAAATAACTTGAAAAGTGTGTCAGGGTTTGGTGTCAAAAAAAAAAAAATTTCATATTTTTGGTAAGGTTGCATTATACTTGCCAGCGATCTCCAGGAGTTCGCGTCAAATACATTATATATTAATAAACATTAACTTCAGATACCAGTCAACAATCGCAGATAGTTTGTGTCAAATTAAAACATTTTCTTTTTAACATTTTTTTATTTATATAATAAAAAGTGTGTCAGGGTGTTTGGTGTCAAAAAAAAAAATTTCATATTTTTTGGTAAGGTTGCATTATACTTGCCAGCGATCTCCAGGAGTTCGCGTCAAATACATTATATATTAATAAACATTAACTTCAGATACCAGTCAACAATCGCAGGCAGTTTGTGTCAAATTAAAACATTTTCTTTTTATATAAAATAACTTGAAAAGTGTGTCAGGGGTTTGGTGTCAAAAAAAAAAATTTCATATTTTTGGTAATTTTGCATTATACTTGCCAGCGATCTCCAGGAGTTCAGGAGAGTCAAATACATTATATATTAATAAACATTAACTTCAGATACCAGTCAACAATCCAGTCAACAGTTTGTGTCAAATTAAAACAAATTTCTTTTTTTTTTTTTTTAAAATAACTTGAAAAGTGTGTCAGGGCTTTGGTGTCAAAAAAAAAAAAAATTTCATATTTTTGGTTTTTGCATTATACTTGCCAGCGATCTCCAGGAGTTCGCGTCAAATACATTATATATTAATAAACATTAACTTCAGATACCAATCAACAATCGCAGGCAGTTTGTGTCAAATTAAAACATTTTCTTTTTATATAAAATAACTTGAAAAGTGTGTCAGGGCTTTGGTGTCAAAAAAATAAATTTCATATTTTTGGTAAGGTTGCATTATACTTGCCAGCGATCTCCAGGAGTTCGCGTCAAATACATTATATATTAATAAACATTAACTTCAGATACCAGTCAACAATCGCACCAGTCAGTTTGTGTCAAATTAAAACATTTTCTTTTTTTTTATAAAATAACTTGAAAAGTGTGTCAGGGCTTTGGTGTCAAAAAAAAAAATTTCATATTTTTGGTAAGGTTGCATTATACTTGCCAGCGATCTCCAGGAGTTCGCGTCAAATACATTATATATTAATAAATTATTAACTTCAGATACCAGTCAACAATCGCAGGCAGTTTGTGTCAAATTAAAACATTTTTTTTTTTCAAATTATAAAAATAACTTGAAAAAATGTGTCAGGGCTTTGGTGTCAAAAAAAAAAAAAAATATTTTTTCGTAAGGTTGCATTATACTTGCCAGCGATCTCCAGGAGTTCGCGTCAAATACATTATATATTAATAAACATTAACTTCAGATACCAGTCAACAATCGCAGGCAGTTTGTGTCAAATTAAAACATTTTCTTTTTATATAAAATAACTTGAAAAGTGTGTCAGGGCTTTGGTGTCAAAAAAATAAATTTCATATTTTTGGTAAGGTTGCATTATACTTGCCAGCGATCTCCAGGAGTTCGCGTCAAATACATTATATATTAATAAACATTAACTTCAGATACCAGTCAACAATCGCAGGCAGTTTGTGTCAAATTAAAACATTTTCTTTTTTTTGTTTAAAATAACTTTTAAAAGTGTGTCAGGGCTTTGGTGTCAAAAAAAAAAAAATATTTTTTTTAATTTTGCATTATTGCATGCCAGCTTGCTCCAGGAGTTCAGGAGTCAAATATATTATATATATATAAATTATTAAATTCAGATACCAGTCAACAATCGCAAATCGCAGTTTTATTTGTGTCAAATTAAAACATTTTCTTTTTATATAAAATAACTTGAAAAGTGTGTCAGGGGCTTTGGTGTCAAAAAAAAAAATTTCATATTTTTTTTTAAGGTTGCATTATACTTGCCAGCGATCTCCAGGAGTTCCAGGAGTTCGATATTATATATTATATATTAATATCAGAACATTAAGTCAACAATCCAGTCAACAATTTGTGTCAAATTAAAACATTTTCTTTTTCATATAAAATAACTTGAAAAGTGTGTCAGGGGTTTGGTGCCAAAAAAAAAACTTTTTTTTTTTTTTAAGGTTGCATTATACTTGCCAGCGATCTCCAGGAGTTCTCCAGGAGTTCAAATACATTATATATTAATAAACATTAACTTCAGATACCAGTCAACAATCGCAGGCAGTTTGTTTCAAAATAAAACATTTTCTTTTTATATAAAATAACTTGAAAAGTGTGTCAAAATAACTTTGGTGTCAAAAAAAAAAAATTCATATTTTTGGTTCATATTTTTGTATTATACTTTATACATACTTGCTCCGATCTCCAGGAGTTCGCGTCAAATACATTATATATTAATAAACATTAACTTCAGATACCAGTCAACAATCGCAGGCAGTTTGTGTCAAATTAAAACATTTTCTTTTTATATAAAAAAAAAAGTCAAAAGTGTGTCAAAAAAAACTTGAAATTTCATTTGGTGTCAAAAAATAAATTTTTTTTTTTGTAAGGTTGCATTATACTTGCCAGCGATCTCCAGGAGTTCGCGTCAAATACATTATATATTAATAAACATTAACTTCAGATACCAGTCAACAATCGCAGGCAGTTTGTGTCAAATTAAAACATTTTCTTTTTATATAAAATAACTTGAAAAGTGTGTCAGGGGTTTGGTGTTAAAAAAAAATTTCATATTTTTTTTTATTTTTAAGGTTGCATTATACTTGCCAGCGATCTCCAGGAGTTCGCGTCAAATACATTATATATTAATAAACATTAACTTCAGATACCAGTCAACAATCGCAGGCAGTTTGTGTCAAATTAAAACATTTTCTTTTTATATAAAATAACTTGAAAAGTGTGTCAGGGCTTTGGTGTCAAAAAAATAAATTTCATATTTTTGGTTTTTTTTTTTATACTTGCCAGCGATCTCCAGGAGTTCAGGAGGAAATACATTATATATTATATAAACATTAACTTCAGATACCAGTCAACAATCAACAGGCAGTTTGCAGGCAAATTAAAAAAAATTTTCTTTTTTATAAAATAAATAAATTTCTTGAAAATGTGTCAGGGCTTTGGTGTCAAAAAAAAATTTCAAAATATTTTTGGTAAGGTTGCATTATACTTTGGTAGCGATCTCCAGGAGTTCCCGTCAAATACATTATATATTAATAAACATTAACTTCAGATACCAGTCAACAATCGCATGCAATTTTTGTCAAATTAAAACATTTTCTTTTTATATAAAATAACTTGAAAAGTGTGTCAGAACTTTGGTGTCAAAAAAAAAATTTCATATTTTTTTTAAGGTTGCATTATACTTGCCAAAGGAGTTCGCGTCAAATACATTATATATTAATAAACATTAACTTCAGATACCAGTCAACAATCAGGCAGTTTTTGTCAAATTAAAAATTATTTTCTTTTTTTTTTTATAAAATAACTTTGAAAATGTGTCAGGGCTTTGGTGTCAAAAAAATAAATTTCATATTTTTTTTTTTTAAGGTTGCATTATACTTGCCAGCGATCTCCAGGAGTTCGCGTCAAATACATTATATTAATAATAATTTAATAAACATTAGATACCAGTAACAATCGCATCGCAGTTTGTTTCAAAATAAAACATTTTCTTTTTATATAAAATAACTTGAAAAGTGTGTCAGGGCTTTGGTGTCAAAAAAAAAAATATATTTTTTTTTTGGGTTGCATTATACTTGCCAGCGATCTCCAGGAGTTCGCGTCAAATACATTATATATTAATAAACATTAACTTCAGATACCAGTCAACAATCGCAGGCAGTTTGTGTCAAATTAAAACATTTTCTTTTTATATAAAATAACTTGAAAAGTGTGTCAGGGCTTTGGTGTCAAAAAAAAAATTTTTCATATTTTTGGTAAGGTTGCATTATACTTGCCAGGAGTTTTTTCATTAACTAAAGATACCAGTCAGATACCAGTCAACAATCGCAGTTTTTTTTGTGTCAAATAAAAATTTTATATTAATTGAAAAGTGTGTAAGGGCTTTGGTGTCAAAAAAAACAGATACCAGTCAACAATCGCAGGCAGTTTATGTAAACATTAATTAAAAGTCAATCGCAGTTTTTTTTTTTTCTTTTTATATAAAATAACTTGAAAAGTGTGTCAGGGCTTTGGTGTCAAAAAAATAAATTTCATATTTTTGGTAAGGTTGCATTATACTTGCCAGCGATCTCCAGGAGTTCGCGTCAAATACATTATATATTAATAAACATTAACTTCAGATACCAGTCAACAATCGCAGGCAGTTTGTGTCAAATTAAAACATTTTCTTTTTTTTCTATAAAATAACTTGAAAAGTGTGTCAGGGCTTTGGTGTCAAAAAAAAAATTTCATATTTTTGGTAAGGTTGCATTATACTTGCCAGCGATCTCCAGGAGTTCAGCGTCAAATACATTATATATTAATAAACATTAATATTAATAAACATTAACTTCAGATACCAGTCAACAATCAACAATGTGCAGTTTGTTTGTGTCAAATTTTCTTTTTTTTTCTTTTATATAAAAAACTTGAAAAGTGTGTCAGGGCTTTGGTGTCAAAAAAAAATTTCATATTTTTTTTTGGTAAGGTTGCATTATACTTGCCAGCGATCTCCAGGAGTTCGCGTCAAATACATTATATATTAATAAACATTAACTTCAGATACCAGTCAACAATCGCAGGCAGTTTGTGTCAAATTAAAACATTTTCTTTTTATATAAAATAACTTGAAAAGTGTGTCAGGGCTTTGGTGTCAAAAAAAAAAAATTTCATATTTTTGGTAAGGTTGCATTATACTTGCCAGCGATCTCCAGGAGTCCAGAGTTCAAATACAATATATATTAATAAACATTAACTTCAGATACCAGTCAACAATCGCAACAAGTTTGTGTTGTGTCAAATTAAAACAAAACATTTTCTTTTATATAAAATAACTTGAAAAGTGTGTCAGGGCTTTGGTGTCAAAAAAATAAATTTCATATTTTTGGTAAGGTTGCATTATACTTGCCAGCGATCTCCAGGAGTTCGCGTCAAATACATTATATATTAATAAACATTAACTTCAGAACTACCAGTCAACAATCGCAGGCAGTTTGTGTCAAATTAAAAAAACATTTTCTTTTTATATAAAATAACTTGAAAAGTGTGTCAGGGGTTTGGTGTCAAAAAAATAAATTTCATATTTTTGGTAAGGTTGCATTATACTTGCCAGCGATCTCCAGGAGTTCGCGTCAAATACATTATATATTAATAAACATTAACTTCAGATACCAGTCAACAATCGCAGGCAGTTTGTGTCAAATTAAAACATTTTCTTTTTATATAAAATAACTTGAAAAGTGTGTCAGGGCTTTGGTGTCAAAAAAAATTTCATATTTTTGGTAAGGTTGCATTATACTTGCCAGCGATCTCCAGGAGTTCGCGTCAAATACATTATATATTAATAAACATTAACTTCAGATACCAGTCAACAATCATATATATATTAATAAACATTAACTTCAGATACCAGTCAACAATCGCAGGCAGTTTGTCAAAAAACATTTTCTTTTTTTATAAAATAACTTGAAAAGTGTGTCAGGGGTTTTGGTGTCAAAAAAAAAATTTCATATTTTTTTTTGGTGGTAAGGTTGCATTATACTTGCCAGCGATCTCCAGGAGTTCGCGTCAAATACATTATATATTAATAAACATTAACTTCAGATACCAGTCAACAATCGCAGGCAGTTTGTGTCAAATTAAAACATTTTCTTTTTATATAAAATAACTTGAAAAGTGTGTCAGGGGTTTGGTGTTAAAAAAAAATTTCATATTTTTGGTAAGGTTGCATTATACTTGCCAGCGATCTCCAGGAGTTCGCGTCAAATACATTATATATTAATAAACATTAACTTCAGATACCAGTCAACAATCGCAGGCAGTTTGTGTCAAATTAAAACATTTTCTTTTTATATAAAATAACTTGAAAAGTGTGTCAGGGCTTTGGTGTCAAAAAAATAAATTTCATATTTTTGGTAAGGTTGCATTATACTTGCCAGCGATCTCCAGGAGTTCCGATCTCCAAATACATTATATATTAATAAATATTAACTTAATAAAGATACCAGATCAACAATCGCAGCAGCAGTTTGTGTCAAATTAAAACATTTTCTTTTTATATAAAATAACTTGAAAAGTGTGTCAGGGCTTTGGTGTCAAAAAAATAAATTTCATATTTTTGGTAAGGTTGCATTATACTTGCCAGCGATCTCCAGGAGTTCGCGTCAAATACATTATATATTAATAAACATTAACTTCAGATACCAGTCAACAATCGCAGGCAGTTTGTGTCAAATTAAAACAACATCTTTTTTATAAAATAACTTGAAAAGTGTGTCAGGGGTTTGGTGTCAAAAAATAAAAAAAAAAATATTTTTTTAAGGTTTGGTTTATACTTGCCAGCGATCTCCAGGAGTTCGTCAAATAATACATTATATATTAATAAACATTAACTTCAGATACCAGTCAACAATCGCAGGCAGTTTGTTTCAAATTAAAACATTTTCTTTTTATATAAAATAACTTGAAAAGAAAAGTGTGTCAGGGCTTTGGTGTCAAAAAAAAAAATTTCATATTTTTGGTAAGGTTGCATTATACTTGCCAGCGATCTCCAGGAGTTCGCAGTCAAATACATTATATATTAATAAATTATATATTAATAAACATTAACTTCAGATACCAGTCAACAATCGCAGGCAGTTTGTGTCAAATTAAAACATTTTCTTTTTATATAAAATAACTTGAAAAGTGTGTCAGGGCTTTGGTGTCAAAAAAATAAATTTCATATTTTTGGTAAGGTTGCATTATACTTGCCAGCGATCTCCAGGAGTTCGCGTCAAATACATTATATATTAATAAACATTAACTTCAGATACCAGTCAACAATCGCAGGCAGTTTGTGTCAAATTAAAACATTTTCTTTTTATATAAAATAACTTGAAAAGTGTGTCAGGGCTTTGGTGTCAAAAAAAAAAATTTCATATTTTTGGTAAGGTTGCATTATACTTGCCAGCGATCTCCAGGAGTTCGCGTCAAATACATTATATATTAATAAACATTAACTTCAGATACCAGTCAACAATCGCAGGCAGTTTGTGTCAAATTAAAACATTTTCTTTTTATATAAAATAACTTGAAAAGTGTGTCAGGGCTTTGGTGTCAAAAAAAAAAATTTCATATTTTTGGTAAGGTTGCATTATACTTGCCAGCGATCTCCAGGAGTTCCAGGAGTCAAATACATTATATATTAATAAACAAACAACTTCAGATACCAGTCAACAATCGCAATCGCAGTTTTGTGTCAAATTAAAACATTTTCTTTTTATATAAAATAACTTGAAAAGTGTGTCAGGGCTTTGGTGTCAAAAAAATAAATTTCATATTTTTGGTAAGGTTGCATTATACTTGCCAGCGATCTCCAGGAGTTCGCGTCAAATACATTATATATTAATAAACATTAACTTCATTATAATAAACATTAACTTCAGATACCAGTCAACAATCGCAGGCAGTTTGTGTCAAATTAAAACATTTTCTTTTTATATAAAATAACTTGAAAAGTGTGGGTCAAAAAAATTTTTTTGGTGTTTGCAAAAAAAAAATTTTATATTTTTTTTGGTAAGGTTGCATTATATCAAATTAAAACTTTTCTTTTTATATAAAATAACAGCGATTGCTTATACAGGATCTCCAGGAGTTCGCGTCAAATACATTATATATTAATAAACATTAACTTCAGATACCAGTCAACAATCGCAGGCAGTTTGTGTCAAATTAAAACATTTTCTTTTTATATAAAATAACTTGAAAAGTGTGTCAGGGCTTTGGTGTGTCAAAAATAAATTTCATATTTTTGGTAAGGTTGCATTATACTTGCCAGCGATCTCCAGGAGTTCGCGTCAAATACATTATATATTAATAAACATTAACTTCAGATACCAGTCAACAATCGCAGGCAGTTTGTGTCAAATTAAAACATTTTCTTTTTATATAAAATAACTTTTAAAAGTGTGTCAGGGCTTTGGTGTCAAAAAAAAAAAAAAATTTCATATTTTTGGTAAGGTTGCATTATACTTGCCAGCGATCTCCAGGAGGAGTTCGCGTCAATACATTATATATATATTATAAACATTAACTTCAGATACCAGTCAACAATCAACAATCAGCAGTTTGTGTCAAATTAAAACATTTTTTTTTTTTATATAAAATAACTTGAAAAGTGTGTCAGGGGTTTGGTGTCAAAAAAAAAAAACATATTTTTATTTTTGGTTGCATTATACTTGCCAGCGATCTCCAGGAGATCTCCAGGAGTTCGCGTCAAATTATATATTATTAATAAACATTAACTTCAGATACCAGTCAACAATCGCAGGCAGTTTGTGTCAAATTAAAACATTTTCTTTTTATATAAAATAACTTGAAAAGTGTGTCAGGGGTTTGGTGTCAAAAAAAAAATTTCATATTTTTGGTAAGGTTGCATTATACTTGCCAGCGATCTCCAGGAGTTCGCGTCAAATACATTATATATTAATAAACATTAACTTCAGATACCAGTCAACAATCGCAGGCAGTTTGTGTCAAATTAAAACATTTTCTTTTTATATAAAATAACTTGAATATGTGTCAGGGCTTTGGTGTCAAAAAAATAAATTTCATATTTTTGGTAAGGTTGCATTATACTTGCCAGCGATCTCCAGGAGTTCGCGTCAAATACATTATATATTAATAAACATTAACTTCAGATACCAGTCAACAATCGCAGGCAGTTTGTGTCAAATTAAAACATTTTCTTTTTATTTAAAATAACTTGAAAAGTGTGTCAGGGCTTTTTGTGTCAAAAAAATAAATTTCATATTTTTGGTAAGGTTGCATTATACTTGCCAGCGATCTCCAGGAGTTCTCCAGGAGTCAAATACATTATATATTAATAAACATTAACTTCAGATACCAGTCAACAATCGCAGGCAGTTTGTGTCAAATTAAAACATTTTCTTTTTATATAAAATAACTTGAAAAGTGTGTCAGGGGTTTGGTGTCAAAAAAAAAAAATATTTTTGGTTTTTTGCATTATACTTGCCAGCGATCTCCAGGAGTTCTCAGGAGTTCAAATACATTATATATTAATAAACATTAACTTCAGATACCAGTCAACAATCAATCGGCAGTTTGTGTTTGTGTTAAAACATTTTCTTTTTATATAAAATAACTTGAAAAGTGTGTCAGGGCTTTGGTGTCAAAAAAAAAAATTTCATATTTTTGGTAAGGTTGCATTATACTTGCCAGCGATCTCCAGGAGTTCGCGTCAAATACATACATTATATATAATAAACATTAACTTCAGATACCAGTCAACAATCGCAGGCAGTTTGTGTCAAATTAAAACATTTTCTTTTTATATAAAATAACTTGAAAAGTGTGTCAGGGGTTTTGTGTAAAAAAAATACATTTCATATTTTTGGTAAGGTTGCTTTACACTTGCCAGCGATCTCCAGGAGTTCGAGTTCGCGTCAATACATTATATATTAATAAACATTAACTTCAGATACCAGTCAACAATCGCAGGCAGTTTGTGTCAAATTAAAACATTTTCTTTTTATATAAAATAACTTGAAAAGTGTGTCAGGGCTTTGGTGTCAAAAAAATAAATTTCATATTTTTGGTAAGGTTGCATTATACTTGCCAGCGATCTCCAGGAGTTCGCGTCAAATACATTATATATTAATAAACATTAACTTCAGATACCAGTCAACAATCGCAGGCAGTTTGTGTCAAATTAAAACATTTTCTTTTTATATAAAATAACTTGAAAAGTGTGTCAGGGCTTTGGTGTCAAAAAAAAAAATTTCATATTTTTGGTAAGGTTGCATTATACTTGCCAGCGATCTCCAGGAGTTCCAGGTCAAATACATTATATATTAATAAACATTAACTTCAGATACCAGTCAACAATCGCAGGCAGTTTGTGTCAAATTAAAACATTTTCTTTTTATATAAAATAACTTGAAAAGTGTGTCAGGGCTTTGGTGTCAAAAAAATAAATTTCATATTTTTGGTAAGGTTGCATTATACTTGCCAGCGATCTCCAGGAGTTCGCGTCA
>NW_026128072.1:0-13207 GCF_022985175.1 Labeo rohita | reverse complement strand
GATATCAACTCATTTATTCAGAGTTTTCTGATCGATTTGTGTTACTGTTCTAAAACTATTCTAAATATTTTTCAAAAGTCACCAAGTCAAAGTCAGCAAGTGGTCTTACTCTCATTCATGAATCCTGTGTTTTTTTTTCTTCCTTTATTTTTATCTATTTTCAGTGATTTGTGTTGCAAACGTTTAAAATCATCATAATGGAATACACTGCGTTATTTATTTATTTTTTGGTTACTATCAGCTTAGAAAAAGTTTGTAATATTTTAGTAATAACGGCATGTGTGGTATGTTTTGTATGTTTCTACACTGAAGTCATGAAGAAACTTATTTTACTTATGTATTATTTATATCCATATCCAGTGTTATGGACTTAGTTTAAAAGCAAAGTGTATTATGTTTAAACAGTGTTTTACATATTCAATGCAAAAATAAAAATGTTTAAATGTATAATTATTGTAATGTTCATGAAACATTTAATTCACTTGTAATTAGATTTTTTAAATTTGAGTAGAGATCGTTCATAATTAGTGTGAATAGTTTTCTCACCCAGTAGTTTCATTGTGCTAACATTAGTTTTCTCTAAGACAAATGATTTCAATGCTAAACACCTTTAAAAACATACAATTCAGATATAATGCTTTAAAAGCAAAAGCTACATCTTTAGACACGTTTGCTGACAGTTACTAAGAACACTGTCCGCTGTAATTTCCTTTTTTTCCCCACGGCAGACTGTACTCAAACAATTTACAATGTATATTGTGGCCCAGCTCTAAACTGCTAAATCTGGACTATAATGTACTATTAAGATATTATAAACATTAACATTATATGTTTGTGTAAAACTTCATTGAAATAAAGTCTTTATATAACTATATAAACACAACTGACTTGCAACTGGTCTACATTCCTATTTATTTACATATTGAATTGCTAATTCTCATATATATCTATTTACATGCATGTATTTGGCATTGCATTCAAGCTACTGATTTTTTTTTTTAAGTCATGTATTTCCTGTAGGGAATCGAATCCATGGCGTTTGGCTTTGCTAGCACCAACATGATGATTTAACTCAATGAGTGTTGGTACAAGGTGTACAGTTTGTGTACAATGGCCCTTATTTTAGCAAACAATAGGTCTGTACTATCACCTGAATGCCTGATGTATTAATAGTATTTTTTTTCTAGTCAGGGCTCCAGAAGTTGATATTTTCACTTCAAAGGCCATAGAGTTGATGTTCACAGTGAATGATAACAGAATGGAGATATAATTTTTTAAAAGTTATTTTTATTTGCTTTTTTTTGTTGTTGTTGTTGTTGTTTTTTGTTTTTTTGTTTTTTTTTTACTAATCTTAACATGTTCTATATGTGTTTTTCCCTCCAGTTTAACTGTAGGTAACCTCCTGTTCACAGGTTAAATAATGCAGGCTAATGTTGTTAAGTCTTTACTTTTTCGTCAAGCATCAACTCATTTATTCAAACTTGGTTTCTTTTGTAATAAAACATAGATATGATATTGTTTAATGTTACAGTGAGATTCCTGATTACAATGCTTAATTTTTTGTTGCATTGTTTTTATGCATTTTTTTATTTTAACTGGTTATGAACTGGTTCATGATGAACCAATTTCTTTTGTACTGAAAGCTCAAAAGCAGCTTGCAATCTGTAATACTGACTAGTTTTTAGGCAAGTGTTGTAGGTTTAATGTAAGTTAATGAGTGTCTATTGATGGGATGTGGTCTACAGGCTGGGCTTGTGGTCTAATGCACATCATGATTAAAAATACATGTACATGAATATCTTGAATGCAAAGGTCTGTATATACAGTAGACTATATACTGCTAAGAATAGCTATTAATGCTATACTATTACTATGTTACTAGCATCAGTCCAAATTTGAATATTTTGCTGTTTTTGACATTGGCATCAATTTTCTTTTGCTTATTTTCTTTTGCTATAATATGGTTTTCACTTTACTGTTGTTTCATTTCATTGCTTTTGACACAAGACTTTAAAATAACAGAAGCAAAACAACAACAAAAAAAAAAAAACAACAATCACTGTTTAGAATATTAGACTATTTTTCAGAAGAAAAACCTTATCTCAGTCATTTCCACTTTAAACATGTTACTCTTTTTAAAGAGTGCCAAATGGTCTTTTAATTTAAACAAAAACATTATTCAGTGTGATATTTGGATATTTGGGAATACTTGATTCATGTGGCCAAATATTTCATGTCTCTAATATTGCTCCACAATGTTGTCACAATATCGGTGGCTTCGATGGAAGTCGAGCAGGAGAACAGGATCGAGAATGCCGTCTCTGGCCACCCAGGATCGTTCTTCCGGTCTATACCCCTCCTAGTCGACAAGGTATTTCAGACAACCTCCTCGACACCGTGAGTCCAGAATCTCATGGACCAGGTATATAGAAGGCTGGTCCAGGACTTCGGGAGGAGGGGGTTCAGCTCCAGCTCTGGTGGTGTCTGTGGCAGAGGGAGAGAATGGTTTGAGGAGTCATACGTGAGAATGGTTTGAGGAGTCATACGTGAAACCTAATTAACACCTTTCTAGTGCGTCCAATATGGGACGCACTAGAAAGGTGTTAAGCCGGTGGTGTCTTGGCGAAGGGATTTCTGTGCGTACTCGGCCCACGGGAGGAACCTGCTCCAGCTGTATCGGTCCTCTTAACAGTATGATCAGAGGTAACATCCGAGCTCCTGGATCTTTCTCTTAGTCTGGCCGTTAGTCTCTGGGTGATAAACAGATGAAAGATTAACAGAGATGCCAAGGAGTCTGAAAAAAGCTTTCCATACACGAGAGATGAATAGAGGACCCCGGTCCGAGACAATCTCTTCTGGTAAACCATAGTTGCGAAAGATGTGTTGGAATATATGTTCAGCGGTTTCCAAGGCTGTGGGGAGTCCCTTTAATGGAATGAACTTGCAGGATTTGCAGGACTCCACAGTTACTAGAATGCAGGTGTTACCTTCTGAGTTGGGTAGGTCGGTGACGAAGTCAACTCCAATATGGGACCAGGGCATCTGTGGAATGGGAAGTGGTGCCAGCTTTCCTGTAGGCAGATGACGAGGTGTATTAGACATGGCACAGACTGAGCAACTCAGGACGTACCTGGTGACATCGCGGTGCATGCTGGGCCACCAGTAACGAGCTTGAAGGAGCGAGAGGGTCAGTCTGCTGCCTGGATGTCCAGAGCCCGGAGACTCATGTACGGTGCCCAGAAGGTGTAGACGTTGGGAGGTTGGCACATAGATCTTTCCTTCTGGGCACCCTGGCGGAGCAGGCTCCTGGAGGGTGGCGTGATGGATATCACTCTCTAAGTCCCAAAAAATGGGACTAACGATCATGTCAGGTGGTAAGATGGAGAACAACAACTTGGAGAACACTGGAGCTCCTCTGAGTTCCTCTAGTGCAGCTGGTACCAGGGGGAGGGGATATGGCTGGTGGATGATCTGAGAGTTGAGTTGGCGATAGTCGATGCAGGGACGGAGACCTCCATCCTTCATGCCCACGAAGAAGAAACTCGAAGCGGCCAGCGAGGTGGATGGTTGAATGTAACCTTGTTGTAGGGCCTCTGAGATGTATTCCTCCATTGCCTGGTGCTCCAGGATGGACAGTGGGTAAATTCTCCCTTTAGGTAGTTGAGCTCCAGGCAGCAGCTCGATGGCACAGTCCCATGGCTGATGAGGTGGTAGTTGAGTGGCTGCCTGCTTGCTGAACACATCCTGGAACGCCATGTACTCTGCTGGTATTTCCGGAGTGATCTCTGATTCAGGACTTTCAATCTTGGTGGATGCTAAGGGTATGGAGATAATTTGTGGAAGAGGAGGTTCAGATAGACATTGATCATAACACAGTTTACCCCATTGGAGGACATCACATGGTTCCCAGCAGAGTACGGGGGTATGGAGGTGGAGCAACAAGCGTCCCAGGATGAGGCCGACGGTGGAGTCCTCCAGTACCAGAAACCGCAACTGCTCCTTGTGAAAGAGTCTGACTTGCATAGTAATGAAGGGTGATGAGTACCGCACCTTACCACGCCCCAGTGGTTTTCCCTGAATAGTCTTTACAGCATATTCATGGTTGTGTCGTTGTTGTGGAAGTTGAAGCAGATTTAAGCAATCTTGGGATATGAAGTTGCCGGATGAACCTGAATAGATCTGTAACGGTGTGAGTGAGACGAGAGGCGAGCGGATCCATGTGCGAGCTTTTATTGATGGGACGAGGCAGAGACATGGTCAAACAGGCAGGGTCAAAACAACAGCAAACAGATACGTTAGGGCTAGGCACAATAGAAGTCCGTGAAACAGGCGAGGGTCGATCCGTGGCAAACGTAATCCGTGAAGGGAAGAGACGAGAGAATAAACTAATAAACGAGCTAGAGTCCAGTAGGCAGGCGGCGAGACAGACGAGACGAGAAAGCCAGATGAGGAGCTATACACAGGGAACTAGGAAACTAGGGAACAAGGGAAACTAGGAACGTTAACAAAGGAAAACACAACAACAATACTCCGTGATCTGCATTGGAAAGACCGGGGCTTTTATAGCGCGCCTGATTGGTCCCAGGTGCTGACCCGATCAGCGCGATGCATGACGGGAGATGTAGTCCGGGGTGTGGTGCAACAGTCTGAGTGTGAGGATAAGGTGAGAGCGACATCTGGTGGTGAGCGGTCCGCAGAACACCGACCAGATTCGTAACAAGATCAGGGCAGAGACGGAGAGAGAATTTCTTGAGGAATGGAGAGTGACAGGTATTAGCGATAAGTTAGATATTCCAACTTCTGAAAAGATGGTACTCACCACGAGGCGTGGGGGCTTGACTAGACAGTTTCGGATGAAGTGACCGTTGTTGCCGCAATATATACATAATCCAGATGTAAGGCATTGATTTCTTTCCATGCGTGTTAGCCGTGAGTAGTCGATTTGCATGGGTTCTGGTACTGGTAGGCAGACAGCCATTGACGCGGGCTGAGGAGCGGTTACAGGTGACTGGCAGGCGGCTAAGCACTGTGAAACTCGGGTGGTTCGTTGCAGGAAGGACTCCAACCCAATGGTGTCATCACACAGGGCCATAGCGGCGCGTACTTTCGGGTCGAGCCCTTGGCGGTAGGCACTGAGGAGTGCTACCTCGTTCCAGCCATTAGCCACCGCCCGCGTGCGGAAGTGGATGCTGTACTCCTGAACCGAAGAAGAACCTTGACGGAGATGAAACAGCTGATCGGAAGTGGTTAATGCACCGCCAGCTGTGCTGAAAACCTCAGAGAGATGACTGGTGAACCGTTCATATGAGTTCATTATGTTATTGTTTGCGTTCCAAATAGCTTTTGCCCACTGCAGGGCCTTACCGGAAAGAAGTGAAATGAGGAAAGCAACTTTGGAGCTCTCAATGGGGAAGTGTTGTGATTGCATCTGGATGTAAAGGGTGACTTGAAGCAGAAAACCGCTACACTCAGCCGCATCTCCCGAGAATGTTATCGGCATAGCCATGGGACTTCCTGAGACAGATGGTGGCGTCGGTGCAGGTAACAGTGATGCCTTGAGGGCATTCACCAAATCCATGAAAGAGTCTGAAGCAGTGGGTGTTTCGGCGCTCATAGTCTGTGTTGGTCTGGTCTTCTGTCACGATATCAGAGGGATAAGACCAGAGGCAGATATTAGGTGCAAACCAAACAGGAGTTTTATTGACAATGTTGAAGGAACGACGTGCAAGTATAGTGGAGCAAAAGCAATGCTTATCTGCAAGTCCGTTGGTAAGTTGAGATGGTAAATGAGTCCGAGTGGTAAACACAGCAAAGAGTCTTGGTTGTAGCAAGGAATATCCGGGGAGAAGAGTGTGGAGAGGTCTGGAGCTAGCAGCAGGTTGTGAACGGTAGACCAGACAGTGAAGTACTGTTTGCCAGGGCCTTATATAGGGCGGGGCTGAGTAGGAACAGGTGTTGGCAATCAGTACTCGGGTGAGAGAGAGTGGGTGTGCTGTGACATCGACAGTGAGGGTGGCTGAGGTGAATGCCTGACAAATGTATCTTCTTACATAATAAAATATCTTAAACCCACATCAACATTTCATGTAATTTCATTTTGTTTCATTTTAAGTTTCTATTATATTGGTGCTCTGGTGGTTTGTTGTTTAACAATTTAAATTATAGACTCACACAAAAAATTGGTTCTTCAGTGCTTCTTTGGGGTGGTTAAGGTGCTATATAACACCATCTTTAAAGATATAGGTGCTATGTAGCACTTAAAGTGGTTCCCCTTATGATCACAAGCCAAATAGTGCTAAACTTTTAGTGCTATTTAGCGATTTTTTTTGTATTATTTTTTTTTTTAGAGTGTTGACTGTACAATATCAACTTTATAATTTTTACTCTGGATGAGCGTTCCCTATCATGTTGGCTGTTATTGCAGCCTTTTTTTGACTGTGTCACTTTAGTGTTACAGATAGGGCTGTGAATCTTTGGGTAAACAGTGAATTGATTCAGACTCAGAATTAGCTTTATTCGCCAGGTGTGCGCAAACACGAGGAATTTGTTGTGTTATTTTAAAGGTGCTCCTGGTACATACATGCATACATACATACATAGATTTCTGACATGAGAACAGAGAAAACATTTATATTAAATAAATGTAAACTTAAACTTAAAATAAATAATAATGTGTATGAGTCTGAAACAAGATTTATGTACAGATTTGTGCATTATTTATATATAGTATTTACACTATATATAGCTGTATAAAGAAAGAGATATGCAAATGTATTTACATAATAATATACTACAGAAAGAGACAATAATTAGAAATGGAGAAAAAATACAGAAATTAATTAGGTCACAGGTAATAATTTATTGTTTAGCTTTATAAGCTGGAGATGGCATTTGGGAAAAAAACTGTTTTTATGCCTAGATGTTCTAGTGCTCAGGGATCTGTAGCGTCTGCCTGAGGAGAGAAGGTTGTGTCCGGGGTGAGGGGGGTCTTTGATGATGTTTCCTGCCCGTTTCTTCACTCTGGAGATGTGGGGGAAAAAAAACAAACAAACAAAAAACACTTCTGTCCACTTTAGATGTTAGTTTAACGATGCTATGGCATGACACATAGCATATGTAGTGTTACGGAGGGAGTGAGACGAGAGGCGAGCGGATCCATATGCAAACTTTTATTCAAACGATGAGACAAAGACATGGTCGAGGAGGCAGGGTCAGACAATGACAAACAGGTATATAGACAGCAAGACGAGAGTAATCCATGATACAGGCGAGGGTCGATCCACAGCGAACGATATCCAATGGGCCAGGCAGTAGAGTAGTCAGACAGACAAGAGTTTCGATAGGCAGGCGGCGAGACAGATAAGACGATATAACAAAGCAAGGGGGTCAGGACACAGATGACTAGGAACTAGACTGGACTAGAAAACACGACTGACTTAGGGCTCCGTACAGATGCTAACACAAACAGTGCTAAACGCAATCCAATACTCGGCAGCGCGTAACAGGAAGACCGGGGTTTAAATAGTGTCTCTGACTGGACACGGGTGAAGTGCAATGGCTGATGGGGAATGTAGTCCAGGGTGTGGTGAAACAGTCAGTGAGGTGCAAGGTGAGAGCGACATCTGGTGGTGAGCGGTCCGCAGCTCACCGACCAGATCTGTAACATAGCCCCCCCAAAGAGCTGCTTCCAGACGCTCTAATCGAAAAACAGTCCTGGGGAGCGGTGGGAGGGCCAGGAGACTGAGGCAGAACCGGCAGGGCAGAAGCCTTCCAGGGCGGAGACGGAGACGGAGCAGGAAGCGCAGGAGCCCTCCGGGGCGGAGCAGGAGGCGCAGGAGCCCTCCAGGGCGGAGCAGGAGGCACAGGAAGAGGCGCATGCGCCCTCCGGGGCAGAGCAGGAGGCACAGGAGCCCTCCAGGGCGGAGCAGGAGGCGGAGCAGCCCACCAGGGCAGAACAGGAGGCGCAGGGGCCCTCCAGGGCGGAACAGGAGGCGCAGAAGCCCTCCAGGGCGAAACAGGAGGCGCAGAAGCCCTCCAGGGCAGAGCGGGCACCCGCGTCAAGGACTGGGACCTGGGGAGAGCAGGGATAGAAGAGGCAGAGAGAATGAAGAGAGAAGCAGAGAGTTTACAGGATAACGCCCCCTCCATAAGAGGTTCTACAGCTAGCGCTGACACCTCTGGAGGCATTGGCGCAGCTTCTCTGACGGGGAAGGCCTCTGGAGCTGACTCGTGGTCAGACGAGACCTCTGGAGCAGACTTGAGACCAGACGGGACCTCTGGAGCAGACTTGGGACCAGACGGGACCTCTGGAGCAGACTTGGGACCAGACGGGACCTCTGGAGCAGACTTGGGACCAGACGGGACCTCAGGGACATATTTGTGAACAGACGTGAGCTCTGGAGTAGGCTTGGGATCAGACGTGACCTCTGGAGCAGACTTGTGAACAGACATGACCTCTGGAGCATACTTGTGAACAGACGTGGCCTCAGGGGCAGACTTGGTGACAGACGAGACCTCTGGAGCGTAGTGTGCGGCCCACATACTGAGAATGGTGATCGCCATCACACTGGTAGACATAACGTGACTAGGCTCTGGGAGGCCTGACGAGACCTCTGGCACAGACTTGGTGATAGACGACACCTCTGGAGCAGACCTGGTGACAGACGGGATCTCTGGAGCATAGTGTGCGGTCCACATACTGAGAATGATGTAATTTAACTTGACTTAGGAAGAGCAGCTCTGACTTGACTTGACACAGGAACGACAGCTGTAATTTGACTTGTCTTAGGAAGAGCAGCTCTGACTTGACTTGACACAGGAATGACAGCTGTAATTTGACTTAACTTAGGAAGAGCAGCTCTGACTTGACTTGACACGGGAATGACAGCTGTAATTTGACTTGACTTAGGAAGAGCAGCTCTGACTTGACTTGACACAGGAATGACAGCTGTAATTTGACTTGACTTAGGAAGAGCAGCTCCGACTTGACTTGACACAGGAATGACAGCTATGATTTGACTTGACTTAGGAAGAGCAGCTCTGACTAGACTTGATGCAGGAAACACAGCTTTAACTTGACTTGACACTGGAACAACAGCTGTAACTTGACTTGCCTTAAGACCAGCAGCTCTGACTTGACTCTCGACTTGACCAACTGTAGCTTGACTTGACTCTGGAGCGGCAGCTGTAGTTTAACTTGACTCTGGAGCAGCAACTGTAGCTTGACTTGACTCTGGAGCTGCGGCTGTAGCTTGACTTGATTCAGGAGCCGCATCTGGAGGGGCGGTCATGATGGGTGTAGACTCAGGAGCAGAAAACATAACATGAACAGGCTGTGGCTTGGCTGACGTGGCGTTAGCAGGCGCTGATTTGGCTGACGTGGCGTTAGCGGGCGCTGGCGGCTGGCGTGGCGTTAGCGGGCGCTGGCGGCTGACGTGGCGTTAGCGGGCGCTGGCTTGGCTGACGTGGCGGCCATCTTGGCGACAGGCTCTGGCGTGGCGGCCATCTTGGCGACAGGCTCTGGCGTGGCGGCCATCTTGGCGACAGGCTCTGGCGTGGCGGCCATCTTGTACAGTGGCTCTGGGCTGGCGGCCATCTTGTGCAGTGGCTCGGGGTACTCGGGTGAGACCTTGCTTGACTCAGGAACCATGGCTGTGACTTTGCTTGACTTGAGAGATACAGCTGTAGCTTTACTTGACACAGGAAACACAGCTGCAACTTGACTGAACTCAGGAAACACAGCTGCACCTTGACTTGACTCGGAGAGTTGACTTGACTCAGGAAACGCAGCTGCAACTTGACTTGACTCGTGAACTTGACTTGACTCAGGAAACGCAGCTGTGACTTGACTGGACTCGGAAACTTGACTTGACTTGACTCAGAAAACACAGCTGCAACTTGACTGGACTCGGGAGCTTGACTTGACTCAGGATGCACAGCTGCAACTTGACTGGACTCGGAAACTTGACTTGACTTGACTCAGAAAACACAGCTGCAACTTGACTGGACTCGGGAACTTGACTTGACTCAGGAAGCACAGCTGCAACTTAACTGGACTCGGAAACTTGACTTGACTCGGGGAACGCAGCTGCCACTTTGCTTGGCTCTGACATGGCAGCAGTGACATGACGGAGCTTTGTTTTCTCCGCCATTTTGTGCACGGGCTCCTGCTGTCGCCGCCATTACATGAGCGGGATGCGCGGCCGCCATTACCGCGTTGTCGCGTTCCTCCTCCGCGACCCCCACAGTAATCCGCGAGCCCACACACAACAGGGCAAAGTCCAGAAATTGACAGAATGATGAACGCAGACCCTCGTGACGGAGTTTTGCTTTTAAGGGTTGATTGATTCCTTCAATGAAAAAGTCTATCAAAACACAGTCCGGAAGGGTTGAATAGTGTGCAATGTCCAGATATTCTTGAATGTAGGCCTTGAGCGATCGTGTGCCCTGCTCGAGGGCTAACAACAGTCTTGCAGTGTCCGTACCTGTGTGGTGTCCGGATGAAAAGTTGCTGGATCCTTTATTGGCTGAGTATTCTGTTACGGAGGGAGTGAGACGAGAGGCAAGCGGATCCATATGCAAACTTTTATTCAAACGACGAGACAAAGACATGGTCGAGGCAGGCAGGGTCAGACAATGACAAACAGGTATATAGACAGCAAGACGAGAGTAATCCGTGATACAGGCGAGGGTCGATCCACAGCAAACAATATCCAATGGGCCAGGCAGTAGAGTAGTCAGACAGACGAGAGTTTCGATAGGCAGGCAGCGAGACAGATAAGACGATATAACAAAGCAAGGGGGTCAGGACACGGATGACTAGGAACTAGACTGGACTAGAAAACACAACTGACTTAGCGCTCCGTACAGATGCTAACACAAACAGTGCTAAACGCAATCCAATACTCGGCAGCGCGTAACAGGAAGTGCAATGGCTGATGGGGAATGTAGTCCAGGGTGTGGTGAAACAGTCAGTGAGGTGCAAGGTGAGAGCGACATCTGGTGGTGAGCGGTCCGCAGCTCACCGACCAGATCCGTAACATGTAGAAATTCACCCTAGTGAAAAGTAATATATTTAAAATACATTTATTTCAAACTAAGTATAGTTCAGATCTATTAACATGTTTACTGATATATCCCTCAAGACTTATTTATATATCAAAATTATAATTAAACTTTATTTGGAGTAATACATGTGCACAATTCACAATTATTAATATTAAGCCTAAAATGTGTTTTAATGTCACTAATGGTGAGGATTGTATGATCTTTTAATAAAAAAGTTCTTTAAATGCAAAATATTTAAAGTGTACCAGAAATATACTTGCAATAGTTCCACTTTAGCACAATCAAATATGCTTCAGTACACCTTTAGCTGGACTTGAGCACCATATTTCTAATTTAGCACACTTTATACCAGTTTAGTATAGGCTATTAAAAGTACAAATGCAAGGCTTTTTTTTATTAAGAACATAAATATGTGAATGTATTTGTTTACTTAGCATTAAATAAATGTATTTTAAAAACATTTTGGTATATTTATTAATAGGGTAGCCTGTGTAAGCCAAGATTTTAAAAAAAGGCTTTAAAAGTAGCCTATCATGTTAACTATTGTGTAGCATTCTGTGAATGTAAAGGGTAACATTTTATGTCACACCTTTGCCTGATGTTTCTTTATGCTTCTTTATCTTTTTTCATAAAATAAAATGTTACAGCATTTAAACTTTTCCTTTCTATCAGCAAATGATGATCCCGATGTAGTAAGGAACGCAACTTTCACACGGATGAAACCTCACTCTTATTCTGTGGTTGTTTTAACCATTTTCTTTGTACTTTCGGTTTAACGACATTAAGTTAAAAGTTATTGATCATTCAGTGAAATTGTTTTTGCTCCATCAAAGTGCTCAGTTAATGTCAAAGGTATGAATGAGAGCTACTGAAAAACTACAGAAAAGTACAACTATTTTACTCTAGCACAGGGGTGCCCAACCCTGTTCTTGGAGATCTACCGTCCTGCAGAGTTTAGCTCCAGCCCTGATCAAACACACCTGTCTGTAATTATCAAGTGTTGCTTCAGATCCTAATTAGTTGGTTTTGGCGTCTTTAAACGGGGTTGGAGCTGAGCTCTACCGAAAGGTAGATCTCCAGGAACAGGGTTGAGCACCCCTGCTCTAGCAGTACTGACCACAAGTACTAGGGAGAGATCACACATTAACTGCTCAAAAAACGTGTCGATGAGAGCGCGCGTGCAATCCTGTGACCAGCAGAAAATGGAGCGTGTGAAGGAGAGATGAAAGGAACAACACTGTTCAAGGTCTCCATTAATTCAAGCTTGTGGTAATTTAATGTGTATATTTTATATTTTAAAGCACTGAATCGCTATATAATTAATTCGATTCTTAGTGTTTTAAATCGATTACTGGCCGAAATCATCGATTCACGATTCAAAAATCGATGTTTCTAGATTGATGTGAATCGTTACACCCCTAGTTACGGAGTTATGTGTGACAACTCAAAAGTAAAGTGTATGATGTATAAACAGTGTTTTACTTATAAAATGCAAAGATTTGCTTGTAATTTTAAACAAAGATTGTGACTAGATGAAAAGAAGCAAAAGAAAAAAATCAGTTACATCTTTAGACACACATTTGGCGGAAACTACTAAGAAAACTGACCGCTGTAACAAAACAACTTCCTTTTTTTTCAGTGACCAGGAGACACTGACAGATTTTAAGTTTCCAAATACTTTGCTATAAATGTAAATGAATGTTACACTAGTTATATTTTTAGATTCACACATTTACTAAGAAAACTAGCAATTACTAAGAAACTTCAAGTAACTGCAAGTTCCTCCTTCAGTGACCTGATTTTGGATCAGTGTGAGCGGTATTACTGCTGCACATCTTTTGTAGTATAAATAGTGTGAGTAGTGTATTCATAATCATATGATTAAGCCTGGCAAGGCCGGTATAAGTCTTAACATAATGAAATACGACAAATACGAAGGAAAGATACGTCACTTCACTTGACGTCACTTCCGGTTTGTTGCGGTTGCACGCCTAGAGTTTGAGCTCTGTCGAGTTCATTTCTTATTGTCTGTTTTTCAATTCAAAATCAATTTTATACACCATCATTCTCGTTTCTTATAACGTGTGAATATACCCCCTATTGTATTCTACAACTAAAACATCCGGATTGCTTTGTTATC
>NW_026128071.1:0-13223 GCF_022985175.1 Labeo rohita | reverse complement strand
AATGTATAAATAAATGTTTAAATGGAAAGAAACATATGGCCAGTAGTAGTATTAAATGTCCCCATCTAGTGGATTTCAGTCAAAATGCACTGTAAAACTGTATACTTACAGTAATGGTTTGTACTGGATTTGCATACTGCATTAGCATGTCTGGCTTCATACTTGCCTGAATTCAAATTCATACTTATTAAATACAACACCAGAGGTAATTTCAATATTGCACTTATCTACTGATATTCATGTATGGCCATATGGGGTTAGTTGTCACTGTGTTTCACTTCAGTTAATATTGCTCACTCAGGGTTATTTTATTTATTTATTTAGATGTTTTAGGTTCTGTATAACAAAATTGAAAGTAAGAATTCACTGAAAAAATAAGAATTCACACAAAAATATTTAGCAGTTTGATTGTGGATGTTGATGCTCAGATGGATGTTAATCAATGCTTGAGAAAACAGCTTAATTGGACAAACAACTTTGGTTAAATATCAGAACAGAATTTTTTTTTATGCCATATAAAGATATTGCAGAGAATAGTAACAGTCCGTAATGTGATGGAGGCTACTACAAAGGAACTACAAACAAGAAACATAAACAGGGCAAAATGCAAATTAATTGTACATATAAAGTACAGTGGTAAAGTAAAGCACAAGGAATACAAAACATGAGACATAACAAAGGCTGCCATTTTGAGATGAGTCTTGTGACAGCTTCCTCATGTGACACATAGCCAGTTTCATTTTAAGTGTCATCTGGTGAAATGGCGGCTGGTGTCTGGTTTGGTTTGCACACCATTGAATATATTGTATTGTCTGTTGTCAGGGGGGACTGTAGGTTTTTGGTATTGTCCTACTGTGCAGTAGACTGAGGTGGGTCGATTATCTCCCATTTCCTTTTGTGTTTGGGCTTCAGCCTATTGAAATGCATAGAGAAAGTATTTTTTTTTTTAAAAGTCAAATCCCTCACTGTAAAAAAATAGAGTTGTAAATAGATTATTGGAGTGTTTTACAAGAAAATACTATTTTTTTTTCTACTTCAGATTTTCATGTTTAATTCTGTTACTTGCCATTTCTTTTTAATTTTTTAATTTTTTTGTGAAGATTAAGAACGAAGAAATCAAGGGAGCCAAAGCACAAAACACTACACAGCTAGCCTGGTACATAAACGATTTCATCCACAGATGTAACAAAACAAATATATATCAATGCATCCTGGGACATAATAAATGTGTCTATGGAAGAACCTTCAAAGTGTACATTCACTGGAGAAAAAAAAAAAAAAAAAAAAAAAAAAAAAACAAATCCAAAAAGTTGTTATAACTTAAAATAATTTGTTACCCCGCTGCCTTAAAATTTGTAGTTTAAAATTTAAACTAAAAATGTAAAGGGGTCATCGGATGCCAATTTTCCACAAGTTGATAGGGTCTTGATGAAAAGTCTGTAATATTCTTTGGTTAAAAATTCTCAATGGTAGTGTAAAACAACACCCTTTTTACCTTGTCAAAATCAGCTCTGCAAAAATCATTCCATTCTGGTCGAGGTTGCTTTAAGCCGGGCTCACACTACAGGATTTTTAAAATCCTAACCGATTATGAAATCTGTTACGCGTAGTGCTGGACGAACGAGACTGGAGACGAGATACGATACAAACAAATAACAATTTAATATAAATCTTCGTAGGAACAGGCAGGAACACAACGATACATCCAAACACATCCAAATAACGTTAAGGACCGACAGCAAACTCAAAACACAAGCAGACTTATAAAGGGAGAGACTAATTACAAACACAGGTGTAGGGGATGACGGTTATGAGGGTAAAACCAAAACAGACAGATCGACAGGGGGAGACAATGGGAGAAACCAAAAGACATAAACGGACATAAATGTGACAAAATCTGGTTGCAGCACACAAATAAGGAGAATCTTTGCTGATTATCTTCCCTAAAATCTTAAACATGCACACACTACAAAATTTGAAAATTTTGGCGCATCACACACTACAAGATATTATTAAGATTATCATGATGGAGGGAGCGCCTCACGTGATCTTACACAACAGATCTCATTTCAGCAACTAATATTTAATTTTTTATTAGTATTATTATTATCATTATTATTATTCATTTTGTTTATTTGAATGTCTTGTTATAATTGTATATGTTTTGTTGTAGTTTATAATAAAAAAAAAACTAAAATAAAAAATGTTTACAAATGTTAGTTAACTGTTATATGCTTTAACTGTTTTATATCTATAGATTTTACTTTAGGCAGGTCGTGATTTGAGAAGGCAAAACTGATTTAACAGTCTGTGATCAAATCACTCTCTGCCGCTGACCGCTTGGTCGTTAATTTAAAAAAACAAAATCTTATATTTAACGAACAAAAAAATGCTCCAAACGTTTTTCTAAATTAACTTAATAAAAAAAACAACATTTTAGTCTACATTTTAATATTAAAAACAATATTAATAGTATAGTTATTAGTTAAAAATGTTTTATTTAGCTTTATAAATGAGTCAATGTATACAATGTCTAAAATGTTATAAATAAGTCCGGGCTTTGGGACAATTTTCAGGTTATAGTTCAGATGCGGCTGGGCTTCGGGCCTGTTCTAGGCTTATCCTTATTTTTATATTTTATACATACACCAATTATGGTGATGAAAACAAATTTCTGCGCTGGTGGAAACAACACGAGACTTCACTTTCGCTTTCACTTTCGAGACCGACTACGGAAGCGTTTAGTGTCTCCGCCAGCAGCAGCAAATCAGCGCAGCTGGAAGAGATCCGCGTTCAAGCGCACGCAATGGGCTGAAACTTCCCACACAGCTCCGGCAAACGTAATTACAATGAATGTGTCGGGGGAAATAGAAAGGAGATATTTTAACAATTTATCAACAAACCAGTGTTTTCTGAGTCAGTGTCCCAAGGATTAAGTTGCTGATCCTGACTCACCATCTCCTCTTTGGACGCGCCTTTAGAGAAATGCATCTTTACAGATTACATATTGAAAGAGTTTTTTGTTTTTGTGAAAGAGTATTAGTTTTGTTTCGTTAAGTAATAATTTCAGGCTTTCTATAGATACATGTATCATGTCTGTGAGGTATGTATTCGCTGAGTTTCCGTAAATTTTTGTGAAGCGCTCCTGTTGAGGCAACAGAAAGCGCATCTTGTTTGTTTTCTTTATTTAATAAAAGCACCGTTTGCAACATTTTGTTGATATTGTGAGTGCACACAAAGAAAAGACCCTTAACAGTTCCAAATGATGTATTACTCTTACCTTTACGAGCAAAAATGACGGAACATTTTAAATTGTTTCCACTGAAAAAAAATGCAAGTGATCGCGCTGGCGCCTCCATTTCCTGCAATTCGGCTTTAGCTTCCACTCTCCGCACAAAGGATTGGGTATGCGTCTAATAGCGCACGTTTATCTGTTTAACGTTGAAGCGAACATTGTTTTATACTTGAACTCTTTTAGGCCTATATCTATAGATCTGATTTTAGGCAAGTCGTGATTTGAGAAGGCAAAATTGATCAAACAGACCGTGCGTTTTTGATCAATGTGTCGGATCAGTCTTTCGCTGACCACTTGGTCATTACTTTAAAAAACAAAAACTTAGCCTATATTTAATGAACAAAAA
The DNA here is from genome assembly GCF_022985175.1 of Labeo rohita. Lineage (NCBI taxonomy): Eukaryota > Metazoa > Chordata > Actinopteri > Cypriniformes > Cyprinidae > Labeo > Labeo rohita. Next base: position 9,582 of record NW_026128071.1, on the reverse strand, counting down.
TGCTCCAAATGTTTTTCTAAATTAACTTAACAAAAGAATGAAACGAAATATAATCACTTTGCCATTAAAGCTGAACTATTTCAATAGATGAAACAGTAGTATAAGGTGTTTTGGGTGAAGACGGGCTCGGGCCGAGAATTCTGATAACCTGTCGGACAAGGGCCGGGCTAGGGCATATATATGAGGCCCTTGCTGGGCTATAATGAACATTTATCCCAATACTTAAGTTATTATTTAATGTTTGCAACAAAGAAATGTAGCCTATGCCGTGTATCCTGCTCGTGAAGCTTGTTTAAACATAAAGCTTAACTTACATGAGCAGAGCTCTCTCTGGATCAGCGGTTGCGGGAAAGCAGGTTTAAATATTCCGATGTGATTGCGATTTCAAATGTTTTATAGACAATGCGAAGTCATCATCATAGCAATAAGATTGTGTGTGTTTGAATCGAGATCGCGAACTTTTAATGAATAATCCATATGGGTCTATAGCCTATGTATGTCATAATTTGTACCAGACCTCAAAAGGCAGGCATCTGAGAATGGCTCGATTTAAAAAAAAAAAAAAAAAAAAAGGGATATTCTTTTTATTAATTAAAAACCACTGCATGGATTTTTATCATTATAGGGCATATTTGTACATACACTGCCAACACACATTAATGTTTAAACAACATGTAAAAGTGAACTTAGCATCCGATGACCCCTTTAAGGCAGTGGGGCATCAAATTATTTTAAGTTGAAACTATGTTTTTTTGAAGTGAGAAAAAAGGCTTTTTAGATGAATAATTTGTTCTTCTAAGGGAAAGAAAATGGTTCTTTGAGGAACACAAAGTGGTTCTTCAATGGCATCGCTGTGAAAAAGCCTTCTGGAACCTATTTTTTTAGATGATGTATACACTTCCTATACAATTAAAGAAAAACAAGATGTGTTTTGAATAGTTTGGGACCAACTGATTTGTGTAGATGGAAGCTTTGTATGACTGTAACATGCAACAAAAACAAATATTGCAAAAATGGGTGTACAGCTTAATGACAGTAATTTGAAGCTTGCCTCAACTGAAGCATAAACTGCACTATCTGCTACTACCTCCTCCTGAGCACCTGTGAGGTTTAGAATATACAGCAATATATTAACATCAACACTTATCAAATAATAATAATAATAATAAATTCTGTTCTTGAATTATTTTTTGACACCAGCAAAGAACAAATATGTTTCTGTCCTCATGCTAGGTATGTGCAAAATGTTGTGACAATTAAACCTGAACAGGATGTGTAGTTGAATATGGAAACTAAAAATGAAGCTCTAAACTGGAAAAACTAGAATGTACCGTAGTTAAAGAAAAGTTCTGAAAGATCTTTTCTAGTTGGTTACTAATTTGGATGTTTAAATGATCTGATCAGAGGATATTCAGTAGAGACAAGAACTAGGTGGGAGAAAACAGTATTCTACAGTATTACAATTGACTAAAATAGAAAAAATAGCACCATCATTCTTTTTAATTACTTGAAGAAAGCAGTAAAGTACTTGAAGGAGAAGTCCACTTCCAGAACAAAGATTTCCAGATAATTTACTCACCACCTTGTCATCCAAGATGTTTATCTGTCTTTCTTCATTCGTAAAGAAATTTTTTTTTGAGGAAAACATTTCAGCATTTTTCTCCATATAGTGGACTTCTATGGTGCCCCAATTTTGAACTTTCAAAATGTAGTTTAAATGCAGCTTCAAACAATCCCAACAGAGGAAGAAGTCTTACTTGCCTGAACTGTTTTTTTCTGGTTCATGACAGTTAGGGTATGTTGAAAAACTCCCATCTCATGTTCTCCTTCAACTTCAAAATAGTCCTACATCGCTGTTTTACCTTTTTTGTTAAGAGTGTTTGATCTTCTTTACATGTTCACTTTGCAAAGACCGGGTCGGTACTTCTGCAGTGATGTAGGATGATTTTTGAAGTTAAGGGAGAAAATACGATTGCATGTTTTTTGACATACCCTAACTGTCTTGAACCAGAATACACAAAGTTCAGGCAGAGCAAGACAAGATGAGCGTTTAAGATTTAAAAATATTTAAATTGTATTTTTTTAAAATGAAATTATCAGATCGTTTTGCTAGATAAGACACTTCTTCCACGGCTGGGATCATTTACAACCACATTTGGAATTGTTTGAAGCCGCATTTAAACTGCATTTGGAAGTTCAAACTCGGGGCACCATATCAGTCCATTATATGGAGAAAAATGTTAAATTTTTTCCTCAAAAAATATAATTAGTTTACAACTGAAGAAAGAAAGACATGAACATCTTGAATGACAAGGGGGTGAGTACATTATCTGTACATTTTTTTTTTTCTGGAACTGGCCTTCTCCTTTAATTGATCACTGATGAAGAGAGATCAGTTTTTCAGAGAATGTACTGTATGTGTGGCAACACTGACATACCTTTTTTATACTTGCAGTACAGAAAGACTGAAAGATATATCAAAATGCACACTGTCACCGTAAAACCTACTGACCACAGGAGAGATGACTCACTCTGGTTATTGTTTGAGTCGTTCGCTGTTAAATTAGATTTATATCATTAGTTATCAGTTCAGTTCAGCAGTTAGATTAAATTGAGTAAACCAAAATTAGCTATTTGATTTAAGAGATGTTGATTTACATCATCTAAATGATTGACTGTCTCGGTGTTTATGGCGAGATACCTTTATTAACACAGAGCTGTGTAATGTTTATTTTGTTTTCTCTCCAGCTGACAGGGTTGGTATGGTTACAGATGATTAGTTCATCACCACAGTACAGGTTGAGAGTGTAGTTGTCGTGTGATGTCACTTCCTCTGGAGAGCATGTGTTGTTCTGATAGCTGGAGTTAATTGTGAGCTCATGAGCTCTGCATGTGAAGTTCACAGTACAGAAGTTACCACTGATCCAGTTTGAGTTCACAGTCAGGACAGGAGCCTCCACAGTGTCTGAAACAGACATTTTTTGTTTAACACAAAGACCCACCTGTTGATCCAGCCTGGTCTCATTGTTTATACGTAGGTATTTATAAGTAATGTTTAGAGGCACAAAACGTAATTTTTACAAATACAAACGTATTTCAACGTTTAAAACGTACAAATCGCTACGTATTTTTTTTTTTTTTAGCTAAAAACGTAAAGTACTTACGTATCATTCATATCATTAAGATATTTGTATCAATGCCGTTTTATCATTTTATCAACAAGCGATTTAGATTCTTAGCCCCCTTAATATACCCTCATACCTAATCTTACCCATTTTTATAGCGAATATGCATTTTTATTTTTTTAGCAATAAACGATTTTTATTTTTAGACCCCTTAATCCACCCCCAAACCTAAACCTACCCATTTTGTAGCGAATATAAAAGGATATAAAACGTAACTGGCAACGCAACTGACCAAAATACGCCGGAAAATTACCACTTTATTAACAATATAGAATAAAATTTGTTTTTATAGTCGCTAATCCCACTCCTAACGTTACCCCTAAACCTAACCATAACTCTCTCTCTGCACCGTAATAAAGAAAACATTACAGACAAATAAGTGCAATCGCAATCATTTATTTATTGCAAAAACATTTCAAACGCAGTACCAAAAAGCAGTCCAAATGATGATGCGTTGCAGCCGCAGTCCTCTCTGGTGCAATACGGAAGGTTTGTGTGAGATGTAGTGATGGGTCGTTCTTGAACGATTCGTTCATTTTGAACGAATCTTTAATGTGACTCGGGACGAACGAGTCGCCTCGGGGAGAGATTCGTTCAGTCGCGCATGCGCAACATCCTATTAGGTTCTGTACTGGAATTAGTTCACCTGTTTTAGAGTCGTTCGTTCACCTTATGGGGCTGTCACGTGATGAACGAACGACTCAAACCCGAAGACTCAAAAGATGAACTAATCAATTCTCTTTCCGGCTCAGGCTGCATAGGTTAACATTACGGGGATGTCACGTGATGAACGAACGACTCAAACCCGAAGACTCGAGAGATGAACTAATCAATTCTCTTTCCGGCTCAGGCTGCATAGGTTAACATTACGGGGATGTCACGTGATGAACGAACGACTCAAACCCGAGACTCGAGAGATGAACTAATCAATTCTCTTTCCGGCTCAGGCTGCATAGGTTAACATTACGGGGATGTCACGTGATGAACGAACGACTCAAACCCGAGGACTCGAGAGATGAACTAATCAATTCTCTTTCCGGCTCAGGCTGCATAGGTTAACATTACGGGGATGTCACGTGATGAACGAACGACTCAAACCCGAGGACTCGAGAGATGAACTAATCAATTCTCTTTCCGGCTCAGGCTGCATAGGTTAACATTACGGGGATGTCACGTGATGAACGAACGACTCAAACCCGAGGACTCGAGAGATGAACTAATCAATTCTCTTTCCGGCTCAGGCTGCATAGGTTAGCTAATTGGGCTGTCACGTGATGAACAAACAACTCAAACCCGAAAACTTGTCAGATAAGAGGCCAGGTGAGCGAATCATAGATTAAAGACCCAGGTAAATAATGAATGAATCTTTTCTGTTTCTTATAGCATTATAGTTTTGTTTTGTTTGTAGTGTGATCAACGTTTGTGTAAGCAGTAGATGTGTTAGGGAGGTAAAACATAACATTTTAATTATATTTTGCTAAAATGAACGTAATGAACGAAATGACTTGAAAAAAGATTCGTTCATTTTGCTGAACGAGACTCAAAGGACTGAGTCGGTAAAATGATCCGAACTTCCCATCACTAGTGAGATGCAGATCAGAATTTAAATTGTTAATCGCTTGAAATATTATCCAGATTATTTTCCCTCCGCGAAGGCGCGCGCGCATCATTCAAAACACATCTCACCAGAAACACGGCATGTCGTAATCTGTGACGAATGCAGGCGAGAGCCAATGAGCGTTCGATTTTCCTGCAGTAAAACCTGTAGTTTCTTGATGCGGCACTATTTGAATTTGAAAAATGCACTTCAGAGTGGGTTTATTGTTGTTGCTGCTGGGCTCGCTGCTTGGGATGGAGATGAAGATCACCAGATAAAAGCTTGAATTTGGGTCCGTTTTTCGCAGTCGCATGGATTCTTAAGATCTGGATTACAGCCCACAAATAAAATTGTCATATTTTGTAAATATGATGCGTGTTCGGTGTATTTTATGATTCTGTTGTTAGTCACAGCATTGGAGAAAGTTTTTTGTGTCCCATCACGTTAATATTACGAGTGGTTAAACGAATTTTAAAGTGCCCCTATTATGCGTTTTCAAATATGTCCTTTCATGCAGTGTGTCATGTAGCTGTATGTGAACATAAACTATCTGCAAAGTTGTGAAGCCAACAGTGCACGATAAATAAAGTTATTGTCTATCAAAAAAAAGAGTCGACTCACATTTGCCTAAACGAGTCGTCAGGATTTCAAATCTTCTGTTACGGCCACACGTCACGAAATAACAGATTTGCATAATGTCCGCCCACGTTCTACATCGCGAACAACTATGGAACGCCATTGGGGACAATACCTATTATATGAAACGCGAGAAATCTGGACGCATTAACACGCAAAGTTTGTACGTGTCTTTTTGGTACGTGTAAACGCGAACGTTTTGTACGTCTATACACGAAATTTTTTGTCGTGTTATTTAAAGACACGATCGTTTGTATCGCCTTAACGTAACATTTTTGGCCGTGTATTTTTGTTACGTGTTTCTAGACGAACGTTTTCGTCGTGTAAACATGACATTTTTGAACGTGTAATATTTCTAAGTCTTATTTGATGTGCGACATACTAATTTTTCTGTTTTAGTTGAACTGGTGATAATTTAGGGTCATTGATTAAATACACTCAATGACTGCATGAATTAACATTATATTCTTTTGTAACGTTAAAGGAATTTGTCCTGTAGGTAAAATGAGTGGTCTCGGTGATCCAACGACCACATTTCCCCTCTGATTAATACATTCGAGGTGTCCACTGCAAATAGCCTACTTGTTGGCAGAACTAAATACACTAGGCCAGTCTAACGTTACCCTATATGTGGAAAAAGTCACCTCTTTAGTCAGCAGTTTCTGTGGCGTAACGTGTAAAGGGAGACCGGGGTTCTATTCCCACTGACAGCGCTTTTTTTTATTACTTTACAGTTAATAAACGCATTTGTTTTCAATAAAAATGATTTGACTTAAAATTCATTTTAATTCATAAAAGTTACATTTAGGGTAAGGTTAGGGGTAGCGCTCTTTAATATCTCAATAAGTTGCCATGATTTTAATATTGTTTTATAAATATAATGATTTACTGTCAGTTATATTGCAGGATGTTTAATGCACAACAATACTGAGGAGCAAATAGTGACGTTATCTCTCACTATTTATAAGTAAATAGCATCTAAATGTCTACTGAATCCACAACTGTTGCTATTTACACTTGGACTTGGACTGGCTGCCCCACAGTTTACGTTGTATGGTCCGCCTGTTGTAGTGATTCTGTAATGTTTATGTGTCGTATGATTGTGTCTGGGTTTAAAGGTTGAATAAAGATTTGTGAATTGTCATAGGCTACTGGTGCTTTGTTTTCTGCTTTTGGATTTGCCTGATTGTTATAATATAATTGTTAAATTTGTGATTGTTACAATATATTGTTGTTATTACATTATTTTTATCTGATATATACAGTATACATTCAAGATATTTGTATTATTTCCAGTCAAACTGACACCCCAACTTCAAGGAGCATGTCTCTCATACCAGATTGATGCTGGCCCACTCGGAGATTTGAAAAAAAACAATAGCCACAGTATTTAGTATTTAGCCTTTGCTAACTTTATTATTCATTGTATTTATTAAAGTTGAATGATTTATGGCATTTATTGGCGCTATTATGTATAATTATTGACACCTCACCGTGGACCTCACTAATAATTAAACCCTGGCTATGGCCGTATCCAGTGTTGTATGTTCTATGTATGTTAATATATGTTATACATATGTGTATATAGCCTATTACATCACTTATGTCTTATATAAGTCAACTGAACGCAGTCTGTAAAAGTTCTTTGACAGTTTAATAAAAAATTTCTAAGAGCCATCATAGAGAGCAATCCACTTTTCCACGTTACCGGAGAGAAAAACCTGCATGAGTAAAAACGGGATGAGATGACACAGCACTGACATCACAACCAACGTATAAATGCATCATTGACTCTAAAGTTTAACGCCTGCCTATGTACATGTCAACGTAAAAATATGATCTCATTCACGAACAAATGTAACGTGTGACGTTTGCATAGGTATTTGCTTACCTAACAGCACGTCATCCCTCACGAAAAGAAATGTCGTCTGATGTTTATATACGTATACAGCAACGTGCCATCCCATCACAAATGCAAATTAAATCCTAAATAGAGCAACGCTATTTGCTGTTGTGCAGTCTGACGCGACACCCGAACATATACTTCGTATTTACGCGTACAAACTTTGCGTGTTAATGCGTCCAGATTTCACGCGTTACATATAATAGGTATTGTCCCCAATGGCGTTCCATAAACAACTTGCCCCACCCATAAACAGTCAAATTTCTATGTGGTTTACGTCACATGGAAATTTACACGTACATTATGCGGAAGACACTGTTTCATACGCTGTGAGTAAAACTGTTTTATATTCACTTCCAAAAGATGAATCTACAAAGATTGTATTTTCTGGCGATCTTTCAAAATACGTAGTTGTGTATGTTATGTTGTGTAACAACCCTGCACATGTCTTGATAACCGGCTAAATCACGCTTGTGTAGTTCTGTTGTTCAGCTGTGGACCCACTGTAGTCTGACGATGTGTGATTGATGCAGCTTGACTGTCTGTCTGTCTCATTAGTTGGAGTAAGGATAAAGGACGGCGCACGAAGCGGCTTTCACACTGAATGCGGAAACTGCTGTGCTATGAAACCCATTCGGTTTAATTTCTTCTGCCGCGCGAGGGCTTGTTTCTGCCTCGACCAAAGCGCACGCGCAGTGGACAATGTTCAAATGAGTTGTTCAAATTAACTGCCCGGTTCGGTTATAAAAGCAAATTGCGAGCACTTTCCACGGTAGTCTCTGCTAACTTGTCGCTCAGCTACTTCAGCCGTTTCATCGTCAGACTCTGGCTGGAATTGTTACGGTAAAATTGATGCCATCTTTTCTATGTATTGACAAGTCTCCAGGGCTGACAGTCAGTTATGGCAATGGGCGTTTCGTTTTCGACAAACGCTGTACGCGGTAAACCAATCATAAAGGACTGCGCCATCTGACCAATCACACCAGTGAGGGCTCACGGAAGGAGGGGTTTAGAGAGACTGATTCTTCGAACTGCTTCGCACGAGTCGTTTAGGAATCATTTAGAAATGGGGTAAATTTAAATCTATTTTTGGAGAAAACTGAAGTGTTTTTTGACCTTGCATACATGTAAACCTGTTTTGGGAGTCTATTAAAACAATATTATCAACCTTTAAAATGGCATAATAGGGGCACTTCAAGGGTTTAAAATGTAGTCTTGTTTAACATTATTCTTGAAAACGAGCGGTCAGCAGAAATTACACAGAACAAAATAAAATGTTATAATTTCATATTAAATAAACGATTAACAATTTAATAATGCAATTGAAAACATAAGGGGACTGGATTACAAAAAACAATAATGAAATTAATGGTGCGATTTCAATATTCATGAGGATTAGGTGTTGTGAACACGTTAGTATTGTACGTTTAATGCTGAAAATTCGTAAGTATTTGTACGTTTAGATGCTGTAAAAATGTCAGTGTTGTACGTTTTAGTGTCTGGAAAAACGTAAGTAAATGTACGTTTTGTAGAACCACATTTTACGTAAAATCCATACGAATTATCATGAGATCACGTTAGTGACCATGTGTTTAAATTGGCAAATAATACATTGTTGCACTATTAGGATATCATATTCCAATAGTTGTTTATGGAATGTGTATCCTGACTGATGAAAAAAGAAACATTTATTTAACAACTGGATCTTCTTTTTAAATGCATAAACATTTTATTTTACTTCTTACGCTTTATAACATGCACAGAATAAAAGACTGAGCAGTCTTTTGACCTGAACACAGCAAATAAAATTACTCACCTATAACAGATACTCTGTATGTAACAATATTGTTGTCTGAATCTGCAGCTGCTATTGCTTGGTAGACTCCACTGTCTGTCTTCTGCATGTTCTTCAGTGTTAGAGAGAAGGTTTTATTATTGAATTCCACTCTGTCCTTGTAGGAAGAGTACAGTTTTACTTCTTTAGACTTATTAAAATATTTAACTATATACTTATTTTGATCATATTTCCAGATTAATTCATCAAACTCTGGTAGTTCTTGTGTCTGTATATCCAGCTGAACAGAATTTCCTGTTTGTACAACTACAGAAATCTCAGCACTGAACCCTGAGGAGAGAGAAAGATGCCCATTTTGGAAAGATGTGCACTACAGACCAAGTGAATTTACCAGATATAATTAAAATACTACGTACATACAAACTTTTCTCAAAGAGAAAACAGCATAATAAAAATTTAATACAGC
>NW_026128070.1:0-13241 GCF_022985175.1 Labeo rohita | reverse complement strand
CTATGTGTTGAAAGAAAAGTAAGCAGGCAAAACATTTGTTTTATTTTTATGGGATTCATGTTCAGCTGAAAGTTAAAACAGAATTGCACAATCATAAATCCAGAATTTGTGCTCTGCATTTAACCCATCCAAGTGCACACACACACAGCAGTGAGTAGTAAACAAACATGCACACACACACACACACGCGCACACACACACGCACACACACACACACACACACATGTCTGGTTTATTATCCTTGTGGGGACTCTCCATAGGTGCAATGGTTTTTATACTCTCCACACTGTATTTTCTATCCCCTTACCCTAACCCTACCCCTAAACCTAACCCTTACAGAAAACTTTCTGCATTTTTACTTTCTCAAAAAAACTAATTCTGTATGATTTATAAGCTTTTGTACCCATGGGGACCTCAATGTACCCCAGTCCCCACAATGTCAAAAATTTCAGGTTTTACTATCCTTGTGGGGACATTTGGTCCCTAGCAGTGAGTAGTAAACAAACATACACACACACGCACACACACACACACACACGCACACACGCACACACTGTGTATAAAGCCCTACAAATACTTTTCATAAGTCACAGCAAAATCACACCTGATTTATTTTTGAATGCATTTATAGTCACATTAATTACAATAAATTACATTATATAAAGAATAACTGATGATGGGCCATTGAATTATTAAAAAATCATGCACACCCAAAGTGGTTTTGGACCCATAAAAACTATTGCTGCCACCATGTTTAAAAAAAATAATAATAATTTCAGTACAGCAAAAACTAATCAACTAATGCAAGAAAACATTACCAAGTAAACACTCCAAATTTTACTAAAGGCTATTACAGAAATAGACTACAGTTGGACCTTAGGATGACTGCAGTTAACTTTATGCATCTGTGAACAAGAACCATCAAAAATAAGTTAAACAGTCAACAATTATACAATTATAGTATCATGTGTAGAGGAATATCAACCTTATATAACTGACCCTTCGCAAACAGCTTGATTGACAGGCGATCTGACCAATCATAATGCAGAATCTCCATTTTGTCCAACAAACAAATCAAGTAACACAAGTAACCTGCTCTGTCTCGTCTGTCAGCGTGTTGTTAGCTTCCTCTTTGCTCCATGATGTATTTTTCACTGTGTAAAAACATGATGTGTAGTGTGAGAACAGCATTTTCTGTTGGACATAGCAACAGTAACAAAGGAGGGAGCACTTTTGCGAAGGGTCAGTTGACTCCGTAGATTTCCATTCAGTGTCACTGTAAGGAATAGTTCACCCAAACATTAAAATTATGACATCATTTACTCCCTTGTGTGGTTCTAAACTCATAAGACATTGGGCTTGGAAACACAGAACCAATTGCCTATATAGATTGCCTAGATTAGAAAAAAATGATAAGAGGCAACCTTTAAAAAATATCTTCATTTGTGTTCTAAAGATAAATGAAAGTTATACAGATTTGAAACAACATGAGGGTGAGTGTAACTTAGTGAGGGAGACATGAAGTGAGCAGATCCAAATGCAGACTTTTATTAAAGGACATCTGATTGAGTGGGTTCGAACCATTACAAAACAGATTTTGACAGTGTTGTATCTGAATTAGTGCAAATCTGTTGCTTTTATTCTGCTGAATAGTGCATATGCAGAGAAATACTGTGAATAAGTAGATATTTTACATTTCAGCACCAGTTGTTTTCGAAACTTATTTCTGGATCCTTCCCAATAGTGTATACACATTGCATCTCTCATTAAACACTTGATTCATGTCATCAGCTCGTTAATAGAGACTCCAAGAGCTGGAATGGTTGTTTCATTCAAATGACAAATTCAAAATTCAAAATGTGCACTATTGGGAAAATGCACAAAAAATGTATGAGCACAGAAATCACACTTCATATCATGTTCATTATCCCTGGTCCTTTAAAGACACTTTTTACTGCAGAGTTAGTTCCAACTCTAATAAACAAACCCGCATCAACTTTGAACTTTTTAGTTCTTTTAGAACTAAACCTGAAACTAAACATTTGATATATTGTGCCACTGAAACTGATAGTCATTTGAAAATAGTTTGTAGCAGCTATAGCAAAAAGCACAGTCTATAAAAGGAAAACACTTTAAAAAAAAGAAGAAGAACTGCCATCAGAATGTGTAAGAATATACAGCCATTAGTCTAAACAGGGTTCAGAGATGATCAAACTGTTCTCTGTGGATTGAACCAACTAAGTGAGTTCTCGCACTCTGTAGAAACTTGTTTCCAAACCTCCACCGAGAGTCAAAGCTTTAAAAAAAATAATAATAATAAAATAAAAACAATGCACTAGCAGGCCACAAACTAAAGAGGACAAAAGGCATTAGTGATGAGGAACAAAAAACTAAAATGATAAATAAATGAACACAACTACTTTTTAGTTACACAACAACATGCAAGACAACATTTGGAGAAAACTGAATGTTTTGTATTCATTTTGTGTGTTTTGAGAGCTTGTGGATGGTTGAGTTATTGATGTAGATTCATTGTGTTTACTGCATGTTTGTTTTTAATGGGTACAGTTATACTGTATCCATTTATTTCAGTGCGCCTTTGAAAATAGCATTTTTGAGTTTCACTGGTCACTTGATAAGTTAAAATCAAAAAACACGTAATTACTATACAGTATATTTCATAGACATTTTCTTTATCAGTATAGTGTGAGGGAAATGCAGCTGTATTATAGTATGAGGACTTTATCAGCTGGTGAGTTTAGAGGAGGAGCTGATGATGTTTGAAGGAAGAGCTGTAACTATAAAATAGAAAGAAAGACTGACAGAAACAGAAAATGGCTAATAAGTGTCACATGTGTCTGCTGGGACTGATCATTCTCTGTCTGCTTCTCACAGGTAAAGAAATCTGTATACGATCTATAAGAGAAAGGATGTGTATGATGTGAATAACCATCTATCCAAACAATTTGGTTTAATTGCTCTGACATAGTGTCCTTTTTTTTTTGTATTAAATTCATTAAGTCAGTAAGTTCTTATCTATTTCTTAATGCATGTTTAGAATTGTGCATATACTACTGTCACACACAAAACTGTTTTGCAAAACTGTGTTAAAAGTTTTATAAAGTAAACTCTGGGGTATTCCAGGTTGCAGGTTATGTGATAAGTCTGGGTAAGTTTATGAATAAGTAAACAGGTAATCCAACTTTGGCTCTAAAAGCTAAAAATAACTTTCAGAGTATGTAGCCATAGCAACCCATTCTCTGAACATAACTGGCTCTGGAGCAGGATATGTTCTAGTACTAGTTAATTTTTAGAGGTATTCAGCACATGCGTCCTCTGTTAATGAGGGCCCAGTCAGTGTGATAGATGTCACGCAATATTTATATTTTATATACAATTAATTATAAAGCACAACTATAACATAAAGCAATGTTTATTTGAATTTAGTCTAAGTTATTTCATTTTCATCTCACACACGGATCTGCATTCAAAATGATTTTTGCAGCTTAACATTTTCTGTAATTTCTATAATAAAAAATAACACATCATATATCTCACCTCATAACAAATGAGGAATCAAAATGGCAAAGAAAGAAGAGTGTTTTATTATTGTTATTATAACATCAACTCTGCAATCGATAGTAATATCCAAAATATAGTGAAAACACTATTTATTAGCACGGTAACAAGGTCAGCAGTTTAAGACAATAATTTATAAGCACAAAACACAAGATACTTCTCTCTTCAATATGAATAGCAATTTATTGGAAAAACCTAAGTCATATAAACTAATCTAACACATAGACATGCATTCACACATTCATACAAGTTGCTGAAAGAGAGAAAATGAGGAATATATGAGGAGTATATGCAATTGCTTAGACCTGAACAACCATCAATCATTTAAGTAACCCTTGCAACCCATCGAGTTTCTCAATGAGGCTATTAGACTTTATATTAAATGCATCAGTTCAGCTAGAATCTGGAGGTTTCTTGTGTTGCCTTTGTGTTAAGGGATTCCCTATGATGATGTCATTGCAGAAAGGGGATGCTGATTGGCTGGAAGTTTGTGGTCGTTCGAAGTGATGTCTTGGGCGTTGACTGGAGGATGGAGTCGCGTAGGCTTGTTGAAGTTTTGAGGCAGGCACGAAGTCTAAGACATGGCTTAGTGGTAAAACTTAACTTAAAGGAGAAGTCCACTTCCAGAACAACAATTTGCAAATAATTTACTCATTATTCACAACATCTTGTCATCCAAGATGTTCATGTCTTTCGGTCTTCAGTCGTAAAGAAATGATAGTTTTTGAGGAAAGCATTTCAGGATTTTTCTACATATAATGGACTTCAGTGGTGCCCCGAATTTGACCTTCCAAAATGTAGTTTAAATGCAGCTTCAAAGGGCTCTAAACGATCCCAGCCGAGGAAGAAGGCTCTTATTTAGCGAAACGATCTGTCATTGTTTTCGAAAAATAAAAGATTGTATACTTTTTAAGCACAAAAGCTTGTGTAGCACAGGCTCTGGGATGCGCGTCCATGGGTCGTTCTTGAACGATTTGTTCATTCTGAACGAATCTTTAATGTGACTCGGGAGGAACGAGTTGTCTTGGGGAGTGATTCGTTCAGTCGCTCATGCGCGACATCCTATTAGGTTCTGTACTGGAATTAGTTCACCTGTTTCGAGTCTTCTGGCTTTTCAAGTCGTTCGTTCATCTTATGGGGCTGTCACATGATGCTGATTTTGCTAAAATGAACGAAATGACTCAAAAAAAGATTCGTTCATTTTGCTGAACGAGACTCAAAGGTCCGAGTCGGTAAAATAATCCGAACCCATCACTACTACAAATCATGTCTTCAAATCACCACAAGTTCATCATCTGTGTACTCCAGCTCAAAAAAGGTAGAGTATGTTGAAAAACTCCATGTTATTTTCTCCTACAACTTCAGAATCGTCAGACATCGTTGGACCTTTTTGTTTGTAAACAGCATTTGACTTTTTCGCACTTTCTTAGTCTTTGCGCGTTCGCTTTGTAAACACTGGGTCTGTGGTTCCATCTATGTTCCGCATGACCTTTCGATATGCTTCAATAGTACGTGAACGAGCATCTCAGAGCCTGTGCTACACGATCTTTTGTGCTTAAAAAGTATACAAATTTTTATTTTTCGAAAATAAAATGACCGAATGTTTCGCTAGACCCTTCTTCTTGGACTGGGATCTTTTAGAGGCCTTTGAAGCTGCATTTAAAACTACATACATGGTAGGGAGTTACGCAATGCACTGATGTTCATTTATAAGTCCTTTTAAGCATTGTTTTGGTGCATATTTATGTAAAAAGACTGTCTCTCTGTCATTCTGTGAACAAAGGACATCTTTTGAGGAACAACATAATTTAGGAGGAACTCTGTCTGGTTTTTGTCTTGGGTGGGGGAGCACCACCCAACAAAGTTTCCTCATGTTATGGTCCTGATGTGCTGTATCTTTGACCATTAATCTTGGGTTTCTTGCCCCAGAATTGACAATCTCCTTCCTGAGTTGGGATTATCAATAACTGTGTTCTTTTTTGTTAATGTTGCAAGTTGTTTAAAGCTGTTCAAAGTTGGATGGTTAGGCTTACTTATAAGTAAGGCGCTAGGGTATCATGGACAGATTTATGACGTGGTCTAGTTAGCCGGGGCCTCTTTGTGGAATTTGGCTCTTTGGTTTCAACAATGTTCTGATCGAATCTTCAATTTGTCTGATTCGCCCTGATACCCTACAGCATCAAACAAACAAAAAAGTGTTGGTAACACTTTACTTTGATGGTTCCTTTTCAACATTCTGTTGACAATAAGTAATATTGCACCTACATGTCAACTTAATCTAACCCTAACCCTATCACTCTACTAATACTCTACTAACACTCTAGTGAGAGTTAGTAGATATGTTGGTGCAGTGTTACTCATGGTCAACAGAATGTGTTAAAGGGACCATTAAAATAAAGTGAAACCATTTTTTTTTTCATTGTAATAAAAAATGGACAAGAGACTTGTTGTTATTGTTGTTATGTAGATACTAGTGGATTGGATGACACTCATCTGTTCTGCAGTTCTGGTGAAAATGTCCGTCTGCCCTGTAATAATGCTCTTTCTGACTGCACATCAACTACATGGATCTATGACAGACATTCAGAGACAGTTGAACTGGTTGTTAAAGGAATAAAGAAGAATGACATAGAGAAACATGAGAGACTGAGGCTGATCTCTGACTGCTCTCTGAACATCAAGAAAGTCACAAAAGAAGATTATGGATTTTACAGCTGCCAACAAAATGTGAATGGAAAACAACAAGGAACTGATGCACGTGTTTTTCTGCATTTTCTTCATGGTCAGTGTTTCTGTGAATAGTATGATAGCATGTTAAATTAAACAATGATATTGTTTTCTATGAAAATACTGACATCTGTAAAACATATGTACACAATAACTGCATTGTATAAAATGATTAATTATTTTCTGTTTCTGTTGTATTGTGATGGAGTCTCTTGTGATGTTGTATTTGATGGAGTCCGTTTTTGGTCCGTTTTGAGGGAATTCAGCTGATCTGGGTGAATCAGACTGGTGTGAATCTGACAACAGACTCCAGATATACAATATCACCACCAGGACAGTGTATCAGCACTCTGACTACAACACTCCTGAATGAAGATCACAACAGAGAGTGGAGATGTCAGGTTACTCAGAGAAATTACGTGAAGACCTCAGTCGCGTATACTGTCAAGTATTCAGGTAAGAAACTACATTTCTTTAATCAGTTTCAGAAGAGTCTCTGATACTGAGACATGACATGATTATTAACAATGTCAATCATTCAGGACAAACTGAAATGTTACGGGTTGCAGCTCACTGTGTTTCACTCTCATATAAATGAAATATAAATAACTTCTTGTTTATAACCAGGGTCATTTCTGAGCATAAGGGGTTCCTCAGAAAAATCTTACTTCCCTCCATTATCACTGAACAGAATTTCTTTTTGGAGACAAGATTATCAGTGATGCCTTTAAGCTACACATGTCTTGTCTACACATTAGTTACTTAGTTACTGTATAAAAATGCCTGAAAACATGTCCCTTTGAAAAATTGCAAAATATTTGCTAATTTTTAAAATGTAATGCATGACAACAAATAAACACCATCTAACCAGGAAGCAGCTCACAT
Source organism: Labeo rohita (assembly GCF_022985175.1). Lineage (NCBI taxonomy): Eukaryota > Metazoa > Chordata > Actinopteri > Cypriniformes > Cyprinidae > Labeo > Labeo rohita. Next base: position 6,050 of record NW_026128070.1, on the reverse strand, counting down.
TTGTACATTTATGCCTGTGTTTCTCCTCCTTGTCCTGAACCGTCTAATTGAGCTATAACAGCTGGACAAGTCTTGCAGCTTTTAGTATATTTTTTAATGAATGAATTAATGATTTAACAGCTTATTGAGGTTTTCTCTAGTTCCACAATTTGGTGCATCTGAACTCCAACCTCCATACTATACAGCTATATAAATAAATGGATCACTAACACAAACACAAACTGAGATTACTTCAGATGAACACACACCTGTTGTTACTACACAACAATGTATGTATGCATGCCTTATTCATGTCACATTATGTTTGAATTGAACTAATAATCAAAATCCACAGATCCAGCTTACACTGCATCATTATTCAGAGGTATGAAATGGCTTTGCATGTATTGAAACTACATAACTACTAATTTTCAGTTTCATAAATTCACTCTCCTCTTTTTTTCTATCATCTGTCCACACATCCTTCCCGTAGTGATTGTGATTATTGTTGAGATTGCAGTGTTTGCTGCGCCTACTGTGATTCTTCTTCAAATCATCTGTGCAAGAAGAGCTGGTGAGTTTTGAATGTCACAAAATCTGATTATTTACATTAATCTCTGACACTCTGTAATCATGACAGTGGAGAAAAATAAACTAAACTTTTTTTTTTTTTTTTTTTTTTTTTTCTGTAAGAAGGTCAGTATTTTTTTTTCTATTTTTATAAGATTACAACAAGATTTTTTTTATACACGTATGTTATGATATTTGTGGGATGTACTAGGAAGAGCTCCAAACCACCCAGATAAAATAAAGAAAGGCAACAGTACTACAAAACCAAACCCCCTCTATAAATTATAAGATTACAACAAGATTTATTTTAATATACACGTATGTTATAGATATTTGCATACAGCTTTTAATGTCATCACTTCCTGTTTGGTAGCCATATCATGAAATCCATGCCATACTATCCATCCTAAATTCTATTTGATAGTAGTCATTTTCAATTCTATTTAGGGCAGATAGGGTGGATAGTATGCACATTGGGGCGCAGGGAAACAGTCCCTTGCAAAGTACTGTTCTGCTGTTGCGGACTCTACCAAGCGTTTTCCATTGTTTCTTTGTCTTGTTTCATTGCTGAGTTTCTTTGCCATTGCCATAGTCATAGTCTTGTTCCTTTGTTATTTTCATTGACTTGTTTCATTTGTTACTTTGGACTACTCTCTTAGATTTTGCCGTTTTCGTCTGTTTCTGGATTACGTTTCTGTGGCTTGTCTCAAGTATTTAATGTAGTGTCCTTTCCATCACAGGGCAGAATGTTTTCTTGACTGTGTTTAAGGTGGAGCAGGTTCTCACTCTCAGCTCACTTTGCAGCACTCAGCTGTTTTTCTGCACCCATCTTAACTCCCACAGTCCTGTCTGGCTTTTGTCCGACCTCTATTTCCCAATAGTGCTGGCCTGTAAGTTTTCCTCTGATACTGTACCAGGGTTGAAGTCTTCAGACCATTTGCTCTGTCAGCTTGTCGGATTCTGGCGCCCCCTGGAGACACTTTTAAGTATGACTCACCAGGATTTTTCAGGATCAAACTCTGGGGAAATTAAGCACAGACACAGGCAGAAACATTATTAGTTGACAAATTATTTGTTGAATGGCAATTTTAGTAATTTTTGCAGGACAGCACTGTGCTGAACTCTCTAGTTGCAGTTTGTTTTAAACCCATAATCATATAAATGTAATGTTTGCAATTAATTCCTTAAACAGATTTCCTCCTTTCAGACATTATGTTCTGGTTTATTTTACCTTAGCTGTGCTATGTTGGTTTATACTTTTAAGAAACTGAGGTTAAAGTTTGGAAATATCCTGTTGATTTACATGAATAAAATGTCTGATGTTCAGTAACTGACTAGTCATTGTGATATAATTAGCATATTTTGCATACTGATTTCCTATTGGTCTTATGCATTTGTATGGTGAATTGGATTGGTCTTCTCTTTATCTATTTTACCATCTATACCTCTCTTTAGGAAAGCTGCTGTGTCAGTGACAAATAAGGATGTTCAAGATGATAAAAGATGTCATTACTTGTGGGTTACTATGACCTTCACACATAGTTATACATTATATATTATTAATATTAATTATGAACCTGTTTACAGTAGATCTTAGTAATTCTCTGTGAGGTAAGAAAAAAAATTAATTACTGATTAGCTAATAGTGAACTACCACATTTGACTAAGCACTATTACTGACTAATTCATTAACCAGAATGTTTTGTGTCTCTCACTAAACACACTTGATTCATATTATGAGCTCATTAAAAGAGACTCCTAGAGCTGAAATGCTTGTCTTATTGAAAGGCCACATTCAAATGTGCACTATTGCGAAAACTCCAGAAACAGGTTTGTAAACCACTACTCAAATGTGCAAAACTGTACGTGCACAGAACCATACTTTACATCAAGTTCATCATTCCTGGTCCTGGAGAGACACTTTTACTGAGTTTAGTTCTAACTGTAATAAACAAACCTGAATCAACTCATTTGAACTTTTTAGCTTTGTTGGATACAAACTTGTAATGAAACATTTATTACATTGCACCACTGAAACTGACAGTAATTTGTAAATGTTTTTGTAGCAACTATAGCAAAAGAGCACAGTATATAAAAGAAAAAAACACATAGAAAAAAGAGGAACTGCATGTGTGAAAATTCACAGCCATCAGTCTAAACTGGGTTCAGAGACGATCACACTGTTCACTGTGGACTGAACAGTCTCCACACTCTGTAGTAACTTGTTTTCAAATCTTCACAGAGAGTCACAGCTCTAAACTAAATAAATAAATAAATAAATGTATGCATGAATGAATGAACACTTCTACATTTTAGCTACACAACAATTAGCAGGCAAGGCAACATCTGAAGCTCCTTAACAGACATAAAAATATCGCTGATTATGACATTTTTATTTTTTTGTAGTCATCTTGTGTGTTTTGAGAGCTGTTGGATGGTTGAGTTACTGAGATACATTGTGTTTACAGCGTGTTTGTTTTTGAAGCATACAGTTGCAGTTTTGCTCAGAAGTTTGCATACTATGGCAGAAGTTGTGAAATTTTGGCAATGATTTTGAAAATATGACTGATCATGCAAAAAACTGTATTTTATTTAAAGATGGTGATCATATGAAACCATTTATTGTCATATATAAAGTTATTTGGCACCTTTTTAAATCATAAACATAACAGTAATCACCCAAATTGCCCTGATGTTTTAAAAGTTTACATACTTTGAATGTTTGGCCTTATTACAAACACACAAGGTGACACACACAGGCTTAAATGGCAGTTGACCTGGCACAATTATGAACTCTTTTGTTGTGTTTTGTTTCACATGTCTTCTGTATTGGTTTAGTCCTTTGTGTTGGTTTCTTCCAGTTCCTGTTTGTCCTTATTTGGTTATGTTCCTGTTCTCATTAGTTCATTATTAGTTAATTTCCATCACCTGTTTTGCCCTTGTCAGCTACCCTATTTTAAGTCTCTTTTCTGTTCAGTTGACTGTTGGTTATTGTTTAGTGTCACATGTGTTTGTTTAACCTGGAATATTTACACTTTATGTATTGTGTGGATTCTAATTAAAAGCATTTATGTGGATTACATTTATTGGACAAATTTACAGTTTTTGGACAAATGCCATGTTGCCACATGTGATGAACTCATCTTAATGGAGGGATTCTGCTGTGGGCTGGATGACGATATCCGTTTCGTCATGCCCCAAGCTGATCCGTTCTGTTCGGTGAAGAGTTACATCAACTTCACGCTGTGGGTTGTCGGATCAGCATACACTGTGGATGAATTCAAGCCCTGGGTCATCACACGTGAGTGCCTCCAGCCCAGAGTCATCACCCATCATGGCCACTAGCCCAAGGCCCATTCAATTGCTACTCCGCAGCGCAGAGCTGCCCGAGCCCACCGCAAACAGAGAGCCAGAGCCTGCTGCGGTCACTGAGCCATCGCCATCAGGAGTGACAGAGCTCATGATCGCCCCGGAGCCAGAGCCCCAAGTGTCTGACCAGGTGCAAGAATCGGCAGCACAAGTGACGGTGGAAGCAGCTGTGGAGATCGCAGGGGCAGTGAAAGCCCCACCCACTGCGCCACCGGTGAGGGTGAGCAAGAACTGGACTTAATAGACTTAATAGACTTTCACTCGGAGATACCCGTCCTTCAGTCTTCACCTGAACTGTTAACCTGGGAAAATATCCCATCCAACCTCCCTCTCCCACCTCCTCTCATTGATCTGTTCCCTTCTTCAATGCTCATTCTGCTGGATCCTGTCAGCCCCTCTGCTCACCATCTGTGGCGTGGGCTTGCCGAGGGTCTGCCCATCTCCAGTTCCATTGGTGTTGAGTCTGGAGGATCCCTCAACTCCGCCTCCAGACTTCAAGGCCCAGACTTCGCCTCAATCCTGCGACCCAGCAGCTCCACCATGCTTCCAGCTCCTTTGTCTCCACCGGAGCCCATCAGTCATCCTGCTCTGCCGGGCTCCCTCGTCCCTCCAGCTCCACCTTCATCAGTCGTCCACCTACCTCCACCTTGGGACTGCACTCCTCCGGCGGCGCCTGGTCCCTTCAACCCTCTGGCTTCTTTGGGCTCCTACTTTCCTCCAGTTCCACCTCAGTCCTCTGTCGCTCCAGCTCCGCAGTGGCCTTCCGGATCTCTGCCTACGCCTTGGCCCTCCAGATCCTCGGCTTCGCCCTGGCTCAATGGCTCTCCGTCTTCACCTCAGGCTCCACCACCACCTGCTCCTCCACCATCGGTCGGCCTCCTGGACATGTTAACCGATCATCTAACCGAACTGGTCTTTTCTTGTTTACTTAAAGCTCAAAAAAAACATGAATGAATATCAGAACGTATTTTATTTCAGCCGCAGAAAGACGTCAATACACCAAATTTTTCAAGTTTAAGTACACCGAAGTTAAACTACTTTTCTGACAAAACAGTGGATTTGGCATCATGATTGGTCAGATCACCTATCAATCTTTTTTTTTTTTTCTTTGTTGCCATGTTTTGTTTTATAATTGTGCCATTCTGTTATAAACTACAGTTGAATATGAATCCCATAACAAATTCAATTCAAATTTATTTGTATATCATTGCAAAGCAACTTTACACCAAATTAATGTTTTTATAATATATTTAGTAGTAGCTTACTAGTGATGACTATGTCAAGTTGATGTACATATGGCAGAGATGTATGGTAAATATCAATTAATGACGTAATCAAACCGACAAAGAACACCATAAATTAGTAGCAGAATTTGGTAGTGCTGTATGTTGTTTCAGGGTTGGCATCTGAAATCCTCTGAGGGGTTGGCATCAATTCTTCTTAAGTGTTCTGGATCCAGACTGGAGCTTGTGAATTCCTAGTTACCACGGGATGTCAGTCCCATGGCAGAAACAGAGAGCAAATAGGAACATAATTAGCGTAGCTACTGTTCAAACCAAGCAAAGAAAAATTTGTTGAAGCAGAGCTAAGAGATTAATAATGAACATTTGATATAACTGCAGGAAAAGTTTGAGATGCATTATTTGAATGCCTGGCTAAAAAGATGTGTCTTTAATCTAGATTTAAACAGAGAGAGTGTGTCTGAACCCTGAACGTTATCTGGAAGGCTGTTCCTGAGTTTGGGAGCCAAATGCGAAAAAGCTCTACTTTCTTTAGTGGACTTTGCTATCCTAGGTACTACCAACAGTCCAGAGTTTTGCAACCTTAGGGAGCGTGATGGATTGTAGCGTGGTAGAAGACTAGTTAGGTACACAGGAGCTAAACCGTTAAGTGCCTTATAGGTAAGAAGTACTATTTTATAGCTGATGCGGAACCTAATAGGTAGCCAGTGCAGAGACTTTAAAATTAGGGCAGCTGCATTTTGGACTATCTGTAGCTTGTTTATTGAAGATGTAGGACAACCACCTAGTAGTGTATTACAATAGTCCAGTCTAGAGGTCATGAATGCATGAACTAGCTTTTCTGCATCAGAAACAGGTAACATGTTTCGTAGCTTGGCAAAGTTTCTAAGA
>NW_026128069.1:0-13262 GCF_022985175.1 Labeo rohita | reverse complement strand
TTTAATGTCTAGCAGTGCTTGTCAATTTGAATTTTTTTTAGATGAACAACCAGAATCAAATAAAAGAAGACATGCTTTAGAAGCTGAATATGAATTTCAGTAATTAGCTAAATGTTCAATATTGACAATATTAGTCTTGCGACAGAAATATACAGTAGATAATATCCAGGTTGCCAGCATTGCATCTAAAATATCTAAATTTTAACATAAATAAATAAATAAATAAAGTTTACTGGAGAAGTATTGCACCAGTCTACTTTACATAGTTTAAAATGGCTGCTCCATTTTCAACTCCACCCCAGACTGCAAAGAACAAATCTTGGTATGACAGATTGAAGTTAAACACACCTACCGTACAGCATGTGGCTTTATTTTATAGATACTGTTCATCAGCAGAGGACATTCTTTTTCTGTTTCTAAATATAGGAGATGGACTGGTGATATGCACACCGAGATTTCCACACTCAGGTTTGTCTTTATTTCTTAATAAAATCTTTTATTTGTTTTCAAATAGTCAGTGTAGAACCATCTTGTCATCACACGATATGGTCATATGTCATGGTCATATGTAACCAACTATGGCAGTAAAAATGTAATATTTAAAATGAAATTAGATTTAATATCTGTGTCCAGATATCTGTATCTGTGTCTACCCGTTTTCACTCCCAAGGTGTTCAGGTTGATATACGTTCAACGTAATATAAAATGTTACTGTAGATAGTTATGTTGAACTTTTTCCATAGATTGTATGATATTTAAATTATAAAACTGATCTGTTTTTACAAACTCCAGAAATATGAATATATATATATATATATATATATATATATATATATATATAATAAAATATTATGCAGGTGATAACTTTTATGGCAAGTAATTTACTGGAGACAAACTGGCTTATTATTCCAAATAGTAAAAAGGTCTTGTTGGACTGGATCTGCATCTAGATCAGGAATAGGCGAGTCAGGACCTGTCAGCCTTTACCCTTTTTTCCCTTACCCGTAAACTTATTTAAGTGTGATGATGACTAATGTTATGTGATGTAAATGAGATGTACTTCAAGATATCTGAGTTTGTTTCTGGGTCACAGGCTGGAGGACAGGGAATGAGGAAGCAAAGAAGAATTTCAATACTGCGAACCACGAACCACCAAGGAGTTATTACTTTTTGTACATTTGCCAGTTTTTTTTTGTTTGTTTGTTTGTTTTGTTTTGTTTTGTTTTGTTTTTTTCCTCCCCACCCGACCAATTTAAGTGTAGGCCTAATGATGACTGAAACCGAAATATGTGACCTGCTTCACAAATGTCACTTTGACCCAGAAACACATCTTGAAATAAAAAAAAGGTTTATTAATAGTTTAAAATCAGTTTAATTATATGTAAATATCAGTTTGTTCTAAACCTTGTGCGTTGTTAATCAGTGTAGTTATTTAAACACTGGCTGTCAAAAAGCAAAACAAATGATTATTATAAGTAATTACAAAATAATATTAGCACTGTGACGGTTCACCATTTGCTTCTGCTAAATGCTGGGATCAATAAGAATATGTGAATAACTCAATTTTAACAAAATGTCAGATAGAACCTTATAATTCTAAGGTGATGATATGCTGCTGCTGCTAGAGAGATGAAGATCCCCCATGACAGATCTAGGCAGGTGGTGTTATGGAGAGGCAGTGGGGTAAGATGAGGACACAAATAGCCCCACATAGCATTAACTGAATACGTCCTTGCTATAAAGGTTAATGGCAATGCGTATTTGAATCCGATTGCCTGGGAACCAAGATGACAGTCAAGGGCCAGTCAATGTCGAGCTATCGGTTAGCATCTGTCGGACTAGGTTGTTTGGTGTGTTCTACACATAGGCCTTCGTCGGGCTCACGCTGGTAGCAGTTTGCACGATGTTGAATCGGTGTTGGGGCCACCGGCACGAGTGAAAACTTAGTGAACAGTTTAGTGCAAGAAAATTAAAGCAAAACTGATTAAAACTCACGAAACAAGACGATGAACACATGGTAAATAAATAAATAAAAAAAAGATTGTCAAGAGAAGTAAACTGAAATTGTAAATAAAATAATATGTCTTTAGGACAACAACCAACCTGTAGAAGAAGGAAGCAACTCCAAACCTTATGGTCCTGCAAACATAAGTGGAACACCTGAATTGTGTGACTTTGATTCATCAGTCGGCAGAATGGGTGACAAAAATATCTAATATTTTGCATTGCTGAATGAGACTTGTTCTTATGTAGCAGTTTATTAATGAATCTGAGAGTGGTTCTTCTGTGTTTATTCTAGATCACAATCTGGCCATTTTGATATTTGGAAACTCCGCGGCAGTCCAGTTTCAACCCAATAATATTCTACTTGGAGAAATACAACCAAATATGGAAAATGCAGCAATATCCATGAGTGTTCCTTTGCAGATAAAGATATCAGGATTTCATGTTTCAGTGATCAACCTGATTGGCTTACATGAGACTGCAGTTGATCTGGATGCCCTCCCTGCTCAACTAGTGGATGAAAATGAAATCATCACCTTCGTCTTCGTTGTGCGACTGGGCCAGTTAACAGACACTGATAAAATGGGTATTGAGTGGCTTCAGTCTCTATTCGGTGACAGAGTTCTTCAGTTTGTGATGATTCTCTTCACCTATGAGACCCAAGAAGAGTCTGACTCTATAATAGATGATCTAAAGAAAAACTCTGCTCTGGATCGGCTGATTGAGAAATGTGGTGGAAGATATCACACCTGCAGCAAGAACATGAACAACCAGTCAGAGATGAGAGAATTGATGAACAGGATTGAGCAACTGTTTAAGGAGAATAAACAGCAGTGCTACACTAGCGAGATGTACAACACTACATTAAGAGAGAGAAAAAAAGATGCAAAACAGGACACATCAAAGCGGTAAGAGCACTATACGAGCATATGGGACCCTAAGTGGGTTCAGGTGTAGTGCAGCCATGATGAAGATGTGTGTTTTCAATTAGAGAAACAGGAGAGGGAATATCAGTTTAACTTCCTTAATCAAAAGAGGTCTGTATATGTTATTTAACACGTGTAATCCACATGTGGAAAATCCATGCAGTGTTTTTTAATTAATCTGTAAAAAATAATACCCCCTTTCTCAAATCAAGCCAGTCCAGTAACTTTCCTTGTTTCAATGCCGAAGCAGGGATGTAAGTTAGACTAGAATATCTCCGATTGAGCGATTGAGGCGTTGTGTTGCTGGATGTAAATAATGAACATATCTGAAGATGCAGTAGATTACATTTGTTTGTGAATTGAATGCGCCTACCGATCTACATATATCCGTATGTTCGCGCAAATCATTCATGATCCAGCTTCACCTACAGCAGAAGTGTGTATAAACATGTTTTTTTTATGAATCTTTGCGATCGCCTTTCCTTATAACGTGGTAGTTAGGAAGTTTAGCGGCTAAATGCGGCTAAAGTAAACAAGCTCATCATTCCACAGCGAAAAGAGAGGGACGGGGCGAGCAGAGCTCATTTGTATTTAAAGGAACAACCCCTTAGAATGAGATGATTTTTGCAGAGCTGATTTTGACAAGGTAAAAAGGGTGTTGTTTTACAAAACCATTGAGAATTTTTAAGCAAAGTATATTAGATTAAAACCCTAAAGAATCATATCAACTTGTGGAAAATGGGCATCCGATGACCCCTTTAACTGTGTGCTGATGATGTTTTAGTAAATACCTAAACAATGACAAGCAGAATGCACAATCATTCCGTATGCTCAATAAGCGGGAAATGTAAAATGTCATTAAACTGGACATTTTCAAGTAATATTGAAAAACCAGCTGATGTGCAACAAGTAAGTGAAAATATTATCATATATTTTAATAGGAATTAATTTATTTCAAGCTCAAAGTCTGATATGAAAATTGTTTGGTTTCACTTTAAGTTTCGATTTGTGACGCAGTTAAAAATGCCTTCATTTTATGGGCAAATATCAACATTCAGAACAATATAAATTACAAAGGCAATTAATTATTTTTTCAAGCTCATACTCATTGGCCTTGGCTCATTTTCTGTGAAGAACATATATCAGAACAAATTTTCAATGACCAAACACTGTACACCCTGTACACCCCTTCTCAATTAGGCTATTACACTTTAGATTAATTGCACCAGTTCTAGAATGTGGAGGTTGTACTTGCGTTGCCTTTTGTGTTAAAGAGATTCCCAATGTTGCTGGAAATTCAGTGGTCATTGGAAGTGGCATCTTGGGCATTACCTGAAGATTCAGAGTTGCGTGCTGTTTGAAGTTTAGGTGGGCACAAGCGTCTGGGACACGGTTTGTGATAAAACTTAACAAAGAGCACAAAACTCTCAACAGAAAGAAAAGAAACTAAAGTAAAAGACAGAAATGTGATGATCTCCTCATGGTTTTTAGAGGAGCAGCTGGCATGCAAGCAAGAGCACACTGGAACAGTGCTCAAAGAAAGGCGAAAAAAGGCACAAAAAGCATTACTAAAAGCCCTAATGCAAAAGCAATAGCTAAACACATACAATGAGTGATTAGAATATGATAGTCTAGAAGATAGAAGTGTGTAGGTTTGGAACTATGCAATGGACTGATATTAGTTTAGAAATCATTTTAAGCATCATTTTGGTGCATCTACATACGTAAAAGTCAATCTCTGTGTCATTCGGTGAATGTGAGGACATGTTCTGTGGGGAACAAAAAGCTCAAAAGGGTTTAGAAGAAATCTCAGTCTGGTCTTTATCTCCTAGGTGGGGGAAGTCAATCCAAGGGAGTCTTTAGCTCATGATTTCCATCATAGATTTACATGTGATGGTCATGCTGTGCATCTCTTTGACAATTATTCTTGGTAACTTGCTCTAAATTTGACAAACAGTTGGAATTATCAATAAGGGTTATTTTGTTTTAATGCTGCAAGCAATTCAAGCTGTGAAAGTGTTGGTTTGTTAGGCTCACTTCAGGCTGGCTGGCACTGGGATCTGTTTTGCGATCATCCATGTTGTCTTGGGCCTCTTTGTAGAATTCAGCTCCTTGTGTTTCAACAAGGTTCTGACCGAATCACAGTGCAGCTCATATCCGTTTGGGTCCTCCAAAGTTCTAAACATCCCTTCTAGGCAAAACATATGAAAACTCACCCGCAATCATTTATGCACTGGACAATAAATGTAAAATTGCTCAATAGCAATTTTTGAAGGGAACACAAATAATGCAGCCAAAACTGTACTTGTAAGATATGTCTATGCAGACCATGTTTAAATTTGTTTGGTCCATAGGTTCACCACATGGTCATATTATAATTATTAAATTATGTTGTGTCCTCCACGTAGTATTTTAGGTTTCCTCTGGCAGGTATTGAACTGCAGCAAGCCCACTGATCTGCCACTTAACATCATATTGAGCAAAACCTAAAACATTGGTAGGTCTACAATATTAGCCTAATATCAGTTCACACATAGGCTTATCGTTGGTATTAATCAAGCAAAGCTTGGTAATCTTATAATCACTCATAGAAAAACACACTGGATATCATCATTTTTTGTCATGACTAATATATTAATCATCCAGCATCATCTGTATTAAAGAGAAAGATGTTATCCGATGTTTAAAGTGAATAAAAACTTACACAGCAGTTATGTGTAAGTCTTTACTTACACATAACTGCTGAAGAACTTTGCTCTCTCCCACCGGAATTGTGTGTGTATTGGTAAAAGGGGAAAGCAGGCAGTGGACCAAACCACTGTGATGCAAGGGAGGGGGGACTTAAAACATTTCTGAACTTATAACGCTGTTTTGTGTTTATGTTGTTTTACTACTTACACCAAGGGTGTCAAACTCAGTTCCTGGAGGGCCGCAGCCCTGCAGAGTTTTATTCCAACCTTGCTGCAACACACATACTATGCAGTTTTCAATTAAGCCTGAAGGACTTGATTAGTTGGATCAGGTGTGTTTAATTAGGGTTGCATCTAAACTCTCCAGGGCTGCGGCCCTCCAGGACCAGAGTTTGACACCCCTGACTTACACAGTTATTTTAAGTATCTGTCCATTATTTTATTTAAGGTGGGAAAGAAAAAAAATAATTTGAGGTGTACACCACCTTCCTGCAAGGTGCGCACAGCCTAAACTGAACTGAAAGACGTTTTTTTATATAATAACATTAATTTTCTGTTTCCTATAAGATGATGAACCCACAAAAATTAAGCACATCACAACAACAGAGACTGGAGAAGAACACAAGGTGAGCACCTGAAGTGGACATCTTAACATTGTTATCTTTTTGCAGCTTTAATGGTAAGCATGCATGCAATGCTCAAAATGCTAAACAGGTCTAAATATTTAAAATAAAATAAAATAAAATAATAATAAATATTAAAATGTATAATTTACAGACCTGTCAGGGAAACATGGAGGGTGTAGATAACAACTTTAAGTGACTTTATCATAATATTCAAATAAGGTTATATTTAAAGTTAGGAAATCAGTTTGACACCTTATGGCAGGCCATAATCATGAAGTAGTGGTTTAGCTACTTATTATTTTTTAGTAACACATAAAACAAATCCAAATCCTCGCACTGCAGTGCTCGGGCCCTAATTAAATATTTGGACAACAGTTAACATTAAGTGACTATACATGAAGTGCCCATTTTAATGGTTTATAAAGGTGTTCATAAATGGCTAATGGTAATGAAGAGTCAGTAGAGTTGGGATCCATTTGCAGCTCCCTGCGATCAGCACACTGGGGTCTTCCTCTGGGTCATGGGGCTGGTTTATCTGGGTGAGTCCCATGAAAGTCATGTGGACAATTGTAATATCAAAAGCGAAAGTAACTCGTGGGCGTGATCAAATTAACTGATCAAATTAATTCTGACCAGAAAGACTGGACACCGCGTTGGTTTCATACATATTACTTTAACACAGGATATTTGTTTTCGATAAGACTTACTTTATTTAAAAGTTGACATGTCAAGCTTTCTATAGACATTTCTCTCATGTCTCTGTGTCGAGTACTATTCGTTAAGTTTCAGTTAGTGGCGCATTTCTAAATGACGATCACAGAGACCAACGCGGCAGACTGCACAACCTGTTTGTTTTCTTTATTTCACAAAACCACAAAGTGTTGCTGTTATTATGAGTGTATACAAATAAAAGTAGACTTCCAGAACAACAATTCACAAATAATTTACTCACCCCCTTGTCATCCAAGATGTTCATGTCTTTCTGTCTTTAGTCGTGAAGAAATATGGTTTTTAAGGAAAGCATTTCAGGATTTTTTTTCTATATAATGGACTTCATTGGTGCCCCAATTTTGAACTTCCAAAATGCAGTTTAAATGCAGATTCAAAGGGCTCTAAATGATCCCATTTATTGGTGCAATTAGTGCATTTAAGCCGATATGGAGATGGGGCAGTTGCAGGTGGAGCAAGCCGTGAACCTGTGGTTTAGGGTGAAGAGCGGGTCAGTAACAATATGCGTTTCAGTCATTCTGACAAAATTTAGTGTGTGCAGATGTAGACTCAAAAGACGCAAAAACCTGGTACTCACACATTGAAAAAACCTGGTACTCACGCATCTCTTTCAGAAACAATCTATCACGGCGCAAAAGTACCACACTGAAATGTATTGTGCTGTCTTGTGCTTGAATGGCTTAAAACACTTTAATGTTTAAACTGACAAGGCTTAAAACACGTGAGAATGATTTCTTGTGAAATCAGCACTGGCCAGATCATTTACATAGGCGATTGCTTAAACACCGTGCAACTGCAGGAAAGCTAATTGTATTCCCAGGTGAACATAAAATATGTAGCATACCACTACTGGCCACCCCAAAAATGGCTGCTCACTGGTCTGAGTGCATGTTCATAGTGTGTTTTTGTTCACTACTCACTGCTGTGTGTGTGGGCGAAATGCAGAGCACAGACTCCTAGTATGGAACACCATACTTTATCTCCTTTCCTTTCTTTTCCTTTCCTTTCCTTTCACTTTACATTAAGGTGCATTTTCACAGGTTAGTAATGTTTATTACTCATTAATAAATGGTTCACAGGTGTTAACTTTACATCAAGGTTCACTTTCACAGGTTACTAACGTCTAAAACGCATTATTAAATGGTCTACAGGTGTTCACTTTACATCAAGGTTCACGTTTAAAGGTTAGTAATGTTTATAACTCATTACTAAATGGTTTACAGGTTTTCACTTTACATTAAGGTTCACAAGTAATATATCTCATGGAGTCATAGTTGTGTCATAGTTGTGTTTTTTCCGTAGTTTTTTTTAATCATTGCTGTGGATAGACATCATGAACTTTTGTGGAGAATCATGGCTAAGAGCCAGAGTAGCTTCTGGTAAGAAATATCTTAAGAAAAGTAAAACAAGTCATGAGAAATAAATGAGAGAGAGAGAGAGAAACAACATGAATACCACACTCTAAAAAATGCTGGGTTAAAAACATCCCTTTTTGACCAGTCAAAAGTAACATGCATGTGAGAAGAAATGCAGAAAATTATGGCATTAATGGGTACAGAGTTTATAAATGAAGCATTGAACATTTGTTGACTATAACTTTTAACTTTTTTGGTAAATGTTGTACATTGTATAAAACTATTATACAAAAACTTTTATACATATTTATACAAACTTTTAACATATCCTTATACAAAAAGATTATACACTTACTGTTTGTTTCATAGTCCACTGACACATACAGAACTGTCAATTTATATTATCTCTTTAGGATAATTGATGTAGTCATCAAAAAGCCCCATCAGCACAGCAAAGGCATGTGACATCTTTACCATTATCCAGGGCAGGCTCCTCCTTTAAAACCACTGTTCAACATCAGTTTGGGGGAAAGGTCTGTTGAGATATCTGATATCCGAGATGCCCCTAAATAAAGGGGAGTTCCCAATTAAGTTCAGTTGCTTACCTGCTACGTTGGTGATCTGTGTCTCTGTATACACAGCAACACAACATGGTGTCAGAAGCGGCTAGAACTGTCTCCAACGAATCATAAACTGCCGTCATAACAGAACAAAATCATAATCACGGGAGAAATACACGTCAAAGTAAGGCTGAAGTTTATGCTGTTTTCAACCGGGAAAAAGCAAATTCAGCAAGTGGATCACCATGTGCTTACCCACAATGTCACCAGCATCTAATCTGCACCAAGTTAACACAGTGATTTACTGTATGGGAGACAAAGCTGATGACATTTTGTGTGGATTGGCCATTACAACAGAAGATCATAGAAAATTTTAAACTGTGCAGAACAAATTCAAAGAATACTTCACTGGCAAAATAAATATGATCTATGAGAGAGAAATGTTTAACCCTAGAAAGCAAGACCCAGATGAACCAGTTTATGATTTTATCACTGCACTGTACTCATTGTCAGAACACTGTGCTTTTGGAACTCTGAGAGAGGAACTTATTAGAGACAGAATTGTCGTCGGATTAAAAGACACCAAACTGTCAGAGCGTCTTCAACTGCATGCAAACCTAACATTGGAGAAAGCCATACCGTAAGTATGGCCAAACAGAATGAAACGGTGAGAAAACAGCAGGCTGAACTTAGGCAGGAGGAGGACAAAGACCTAAAGATAGAGGCTGTACACAAAGAGAAATACAGGCAGGATTCATCCAAAAAACTAAACAAGTCAGAAAAGGGAAGTAATTGGCCGTTTCCAGAAAAAAAAAAAACAAAAAAAACTTAACGATAAATCAATGAATTCACGGTGTATGAGATGTGGAAAAGCACCATACCATGTAAAGGATCTCTGCCCAGCCAAAGATGCTGTGTGTCACCAGTGCAATAGAACAAGCCACTATATGAGCCAATGCCATTCAAAGACTGTGCTGAATGAGGTTAAAGAAGACTGATTCAGATAAAGGGCAAGCCTTCCTTGGAGCCATAGATTTAAATATTTATAGCTGGTGCACAACTGCGCATATCCTGAAGCAGCCAGTAAAAGTGAAAATGGACACTGGGGCAGACGTCACAGCGATACCCAATCAGTCCTCTTTCTGGTAACCACAAATAAAACACTGGCCTAATGAAAACACAGAAAACACTGATGGGGAGTCGTGTCCTGGATGTGAAAGTATTTTCTGCCACCATTTTCAAAAATGAAAAAAAAAAAAAAAAAAAAAATATAGAGAAAGACATGTACGTGGTCAAAAATCTCTTCACACCACTCTTGGGCACACATGTCACTGAAAGGCATAATCTCATCACTAGACTGGATAACATCACAGCATATCCATGGCAGGGTAAATATCCAGAACTCTTCACAAGCTTAGGTGAGCTGAAAGAGGAATACAGTATTAAGTTACAACCTAGTGCAACACCATATTCAGTGAATGTAGCAAGACGGATACCAATATCTTTAGTGGATAAAGTCAAGAGTTATCTAGGATGGAGAAGCTCGACATCATCCGGAATGTTGAGGGACCCAGCGACTGATGTTCGGGGATGGTTCCAGTACTTAAACCTGACAATAAGCTGAGAATTTGTGTTGGTCTAACAAAATTGAACAATGCTGGTAGACTAGATAAGTTTATTTTGCCTTCAATGGACCACACATTAGGCCAGTTAGGCAGAGCAAAAATCTTCACTAAGTTAGATGCCAATTCTGGATTTTTGCAGGTCCATTTGGTCTAAGAGTCCCAACTGCTGACTACCTTTATTATGCCATTTGGGCATTATTCTTTCAAAAGGTTGCCATTTGGGCTCTCCAGTGCTCCAGAATTGTTCCAAATGAGAATGTGTCAGATTTTGGAGGGATTAGAGTGTCACATGGCTGATATTCTCATATATGGAAGATCTCCAGAGAAACATGACATCAGACTAGAAGCAGCATTAAGGAAGCTCCAAAGTGCTGGTTTGATGCTTAACAAAAAAGAAATGTGAATTTGCAAAGACAGAAGTCAAATTTCTAGGACAAAGACTGTCTTCAGCTAGGTTACAGCCAGACCCAGACAAACTGGTTGTGGTTCAAAATATGTGTGAAACTCCTAACGTGTCTGAGATATGCAGCTTTCTGGGAATGATGAACCAACTGGGGAAGTTTATTCCAAATCTAGCCGAGAAAACAAAGCCCCTGTGTGACCTCCTCTCACAGAAAAGTCTGTGGTCCTGGAACGCTCCACAGCAAGAGTCATTTGGCAAAGGTTCAGAATGAGACTTATGAGATATCCCTACGAGATCAACCATGCTCCAGGGAAACAATTTGTTACTCCTGACAGCCTTTCCAGAATGCCCTGTATGAACAATGCAACAGATGCTGAATCAGCTCTCATGGAAGACACAAATATCTACCTTACCTGAATAAGAGAAAGCTTTCCAGCTTTAAAGAGCCGATTGGATGAAATTTGACAAGAGTTAAATCAAGACTCTATATGCAGCCAAGTAATGAGGTTCCATGAACATGGATGGAGTTTTCGAAGGAGTATTATTTTAAGCACATAACAAGCAGCCCGCGACACCCTCAAAGGGAATTATGGAACTTAAAGTATGGTACAAATGGTCAAGTAGCTCCTGGGGAAAACATCAGATCTGTTCAAAGTCCTGCTTGCATATTGTACAGCACTTGTAAACGGCTACAGTCAAACTGAACTGTTGATGGGCAGAAAGCTAAGAACAGGCCTATCAATGCTGCCATCACTTCCTGCGATTCTGTGAGTCCATCCTACATGCCTGTATGAAGCAATCATTCAACAAAAGACACAGAGCTAGATCTTTGCCACCACTAAAGCCTGGAGAAACTGTTTGGATTAGGGACCGAACCATCACAGGGAAAGTGATCCAACAACAGGCCCTGATGTCATTCGTCATGAAAACCTCACATGGACATATTCGATGCAATAGACAAGCACTGGTTCGGATGCACAACCCAGGGAATGGAAATGATCAAGAAATGGACTGGCCAGACTTACTTGAAAATGATCACGTACCTGACAGTCCGACAGCCAGGAGTTCCACAGCCAGCTTCAAGCCCACAGCCTGCTTTAACTACCAGACCAGGAACTTACACAACAAGGTCATTCTTCTCTTTGACCAGCATTCATCATAGTCACTACCTGTTCTTCTTTACAGAAGCTGGTTAATAGGATATTTTGGCTGTTGTTACTTTAATAATTACCACTGCTGAACTTGTATTACTGCATTAAAACCTCACTGTATCAAGTGAATCGAGTATTATGAAAAAGAGAGAGATGGACTGAGCGAGTGTGATTAAAACTTCATCAGATTTAAAATAATTAGGCTAGTCTTTAATGCATAACACTGCTTCCATTAGAAACTATATTCAGTTTAATTGAGAAAATAACTAACATGTAAATCTGTTTTAATCCTCAACAAATGTAAATACTGTAAAATGTTATTTAAATACGACGAAACTCATTAACATTATATTAAAAGTATCTCATCCGTTCACTAAAAGAGGCCATTAAAACAAAAACTAAGGCAAAAACTGTGTCCCCGTATTTTTCAAAATAGGCTCTTTTCTGGCTTTTTCCACCTTTCAATGAAATCTGAAAATACTCCCGGACACACAAAATGAATTATGACTTTACATTTTTAATCTTTTCTTACTATAAACTGTCTTTTACTCACTTCCATCTGAAAACGCTGAGAAAATGGCGGCTTCTCGCACTGGTGTCGTCTGATGTTAACGTGATGTGTGCTCTCTTTCACATCCGCATTCCCTACCCAGCAACACTTGGTTATAGATTAAGACAAATTTTCAGTCAAAAATAGGTTAAATCAACCCAGCGTCCTTACCCAGCAGTTGAAACCCAGCATTTGGGTTAAAAAACAACCCAGCGTTTTTTTTTAGAATGCATGCATCTTGCAAAACACAGAACTTGTGTTGTTATACTAATATTTTATTTAGTTTTTTTTTTTTTTTTTGATGATCATCAACTTTTGACTATGATTCAGTAGGCCTAGTCTTTGTGATACAAGATTCTTCTTCATTGTTACCACATAAAGTGAATCTAAGTAAATAGTATGTTTTTTTTTTTATTCAACAGGGGAAAAGACCAGATAAATCCCAACAACAAGATGGCAGTCAAAAAATTAATGATCTGTTTCACAGACTTCATCTTGAAGATGGGCATGAGCATAAACTAAGAGCTGCAGATATTCTTCAACTAACCACACATTCATTAGAGTCTCAAGAGTCTTGTGCTGAGAAAGGGCTCATTCAAACTTCCCTACAAAAAATACTGATGATGAACTACAAAGCAAGATA
>NW_026128068.1:0-13317 GCF_022985175.1 Labeo rohita | reverse complement strand
TCTGAGAACGCTCCGACAAAGGAGTTGAGATTCCCACCAGGAAATCCGCGTTCTCACACGCACACAGACAAACACACAAAAGCTCCGGAGAGCGGTACTCACGTGAGTAGAGACGATGGGTGAGAAGACGACCTTCAAAAGAGTCCTACATGAACTCAATGTCTGGTGCCAAACCAACCTTACTTCCTGTTTATATAGCCACGGAGATTACTTCCGGGACCTCGTGACCTCACGTGATCTGGTGCGTGTGACAAATTGAGTGGGTTAAGTTAATTAATGGTTTATTTTTAGCAGGACAAACAATTTCTTTGGGAGCGTTCTGTCTTTTGGGGGTTGGGGTGATCACTTCCTGCATAGAACAAGATTAAGATGGCGCTGCTGTTTTGCTGTGTGTGTTTTATTATTTTGTTTTTCTCTTTCCACACTAAAGCCGGTGATTGAGGCAGTAGCGTCCCGATTGTCTTGCCGCTGTATGCATTATGTTGTGTGATTTGACTTGTCCTCCAGTCATAGAATTACTGGCTGAATCTAAGTTTGTTTTTGTTGATTTTTCTTTTGTTTTGGAGTTTGATTGTTTTACTTTGTGTAACTAGTTTTTGTTTGGTTGTGCTATTGTACGATTTGTTTTGTTTATTGTATGTTTTTCTTTATTATTGATTTTGCTTTGCTCAGTTTGAACCTGACTATTTTGTTGTTATTGTCAAATCTTCTGTTTTGTATTTCTCTTTCGTACAAATGTGATTAAGTAATAATTGTCTATGGTCAACCATGTTGTGTATTATTAACAATTTGTGTAATCTGTTTTAGTCAATCAGGCGTCAGTATCATTTTGTTTTGTGTATTTGTTGATTAATTGGTTTCCTTTGTGTTGTTTTAGGCCCCTGATTTCGGCGGCTAGCTGTTCTAGTGTCCTGGTGGTGGTGTTTGGAGCACAGAGTGTGGATTGCCATTTGTGATCACTCACCTCACTGTGTGTGCATGTCTTTACGAATAATCACTTTGCACCTAGCCCTGCCCTGCTACGGGTAAGACCTAATCAGTTACAAGTTATTTGTTTTTGTGTGTTGTATTGAGTGACATCTTTGCCTGATCATCACAAGTGTTTTGTCTGATTATTGTGAATTTAATAAACATATACTGATTCTTCTGTCTCTGCCCTTTATGGTAACAAACCTGCGTGTCTGATTTCCATCAAGTATTCAGTTCCCCTTTTATTTAAAGGGGTGGCGTAGTCAGCATTTATAACCTTTACTTAAGGCTCTGTATTGATAGTGTAATTGATTTATTCCCTGTATCATTCCCTTGATCATTGATCATGAAGCAGGAAATTGCCATTTTCCTTGTCTGATCTTGTCTAGGGTATAAGAAGTGTCTGAACTGCACCCTTGACAGGCTTATTCACTTATTTGTGTAAACATACTTTAAGACTTTTACTCAAGTACTATTCTAAACAGTGACTTCAACTTCTACCAAAGTCATTTTCTGGTAAAATATTAAGGACAGTCTTAAAAAGGAAGTATTTTATTTTCATTTACAGTTTACATGATGGAAAACTGAGCAATGAAATTTGTGAGCAATAGCAATAGCAAATACGAAAATGCAATACAACAATAGTGACAATAGTTGATGTACAACATGTTGTTCGTTGTTCAGTACCTGACGTCCAGTAAAGGATACATTTACATCTAAAGACTTGACGATTTTTCACAATATTTAGAGCCACAAACACTGGGCTCATAATAGTCATTTGTTCAGTTTATATATTTCATCAGTTTAACATATCTGTCCCCAAACTACTCTTTATAAGCTGATTAAGTGCAAATTTCAAGTAACATACATATTCAAGGGTCAACAGTTACTGAACATGTTAATTATCGCAGACATTATTAGCTCATGCAAACACACGTCTCCTATGACACCCAAAAGGGATAATTATGAAAAAGAAGGGGAGAGGAAAATATAAATATATATATGGCAAAAATTGGGAGCACAAAGTATTTATCTGAGATTATAATATCCCCTTTTGAGAAGAAACTGATAGAAAATACTTTCATCAATGGACATGACATGTAGCCTAAACTGTAGAGATTAATGAAAGAGGAAGTACTATACTGCCCTGCAAAGGCAAAAGACCTTAACTTCGATTTTGGTCAAAAATGAGCTATTGATATTTTTGGGACATTCAAGACCTTTATCATGTGTATAAGTATCTTGAGTCAATTTTGTTGTTTTTCCGAGAAAATAATGAATAGTCTTAACCGTAACTTCAAAAACCCCTGGAGAAACCAAGGCAGAGCACCTTACAACACCAGTTACCGCTCTTTGACTTTGTTTGGAATGCTCAAATTGAGTTAGGGCATTCTGCCTTTGTTTAGCCACGCGTCAGTATAAAGTTACAATGCTGACTCGGAGTTATATGGTGTTCTGCCTTTGTTTTACTGTCCATTAAAGTCTGCTGCGTTTTAATTACGGTATAACTTGTATACTTTCATACATCTGATCTGTCACTGAAGCATTAGACAAACGAATTGGATAGATAGCGATCGGCCAGACAGCTCCATATAATAACGCACTGTACAGAGATATTTTGGCAACAATATGTAAATATGAATAATCTTTAAAGATTCTTTTTTTTTACTTTTTATAATGCAGATTATTCAGCAGGCTGCCACTGCTTGTTGGACGCGTGTGGAATCGAATGCCGTAGCATGTAGCATGTAGCATGATAAATTAGAAAATCAGTAGGTTACGAACAGTTTGCAATTAAATCCATATTCTACCTTTTCTTGTAAGCCGATAAAATCAATCCACAAGCATTCTGGCCATTCCTGCTTGCTGGCATTCACATCAATCCACAAGTCGTTCTTTTAGGTTAAGCTATTTCATTCACGTCAATATAAAAACTATTATGCTATGTCTAGCGTTCTCTTACGTTACTGAGCATAGCAAACTGTGGTACGAGTACCAGTAGTGGTACTCAGGCTCCCTCTAATGGTACACAGAGGAAGTTACCGCATTTTGCCTTGGTGTGACTTTTTGCAGACACTGCAAAAGGCAGAGTACGCTAACTTCGAAATAGGGGTAAAAATCAAGTTTGAGCTCACAATTTTTTTAATGTAGATAATTTTCATTGCTAAAACATCTAATTGCCAAATTTCCAGTGTCCTACCTATAATTAATTTGGCTGGACAAATAAAAAACTTTAAAGTCATTTTTCTCATTTTCACACTCTAGCGAGTTAAGGTCTTTTGCCTTTGTAGGGCAGTATAGTTCATGAGTCCACACTTACATATAATTAGCTGGAGTATAGTTTTTATGTGTATATGGCGTGCTGTCCGGGTAAGGGCTCCAAGCTCAGGAACGGCCAGAACCCAGAGTACATCCCCCCCACGAATAGGTGTACTAAGAGAGGTGATGGGGCGATGGAGGGATGCTGATAAACCGTTGAATGGGTAGAAGTAAGTCAGCTGTACTTAATACCTGTTGGCATTGGTTAACTTGATTGTACCTGACGCACTCCTCCCATACTTTTTTTAATAAAACATCATAAAGAAAAAACAGTGTAAAAATAAGCTCACAAAAGTGGTTTTCAGATCTTGTTTTATTCTTGTTTAATGCAGAATGACACTTAACACATAAGAATCTAAATAAGTGTTGTTTGCTAAGCATCACTTTTGCTTACAATTGAGGTCAAAGGGTTTTCATAAATCTCTAACCTTACAGTTTTTCTTAATTGCATAGACATTAAGAAGCATTATATTAGCCACATATCATCAACCTCAGACCATTGTCTTGAAGATTTCTTAAAACTATTAACAATATTCTTGTGTTTTACTGTTCACTATTTGACTTGAGTTTCAACTCTAAACACATATTCAGCTCTTAACACCATCACAATGTCACCACAACCAGAAGAAGGTGTGCAACATCTGAACATGACAGTGAGAACAACGTGTGCAAAGCATGTGTGAATTAAAGTGCTGTGGGTTGAAAAAAAACCCTGCATGTTCAGTGATTGTTTAAAAGTTGATAGTATTATTTTCATCTGGATACTAACTGTAATCATGTCTGTAAATTGCAGTAGTATTATGCTGCAAATAATACCAAAATACACAATTAGAGATTAAATCTTATTCATTAAAGCAAATGGTTATTGTTCCTGGTCCTGTAACTTACATTTTACAATCAATTCCTGATGGATAAAATCAAATGTGAATGGAATCAATGGAAGTCAAGTGTGTTGGGAAAACTAGTTGATATTAACTTTAACAACTACAACATGTGACGTACATACAAAAGTTTAGTCATCATAAATCAGGAGTGAATCCTGTATTACACACACACACACACACACACACACACACACACACACACAGTAAAGTGATTTATTCCTGCATTTTCATATAGTAATTCCAAAAACATGACTTTTACAATAAGCTTATTTACTCTGAGCTTGTAAATGAGATATTGAGAGATTTCAGGATGAAGCTGATGTTTTCTCACCGTTGCTACAGATTAATCATTATCAGACTGAAGTTTCTTCTTCAACAGATGTAACTGTTAAATACACACATAAACAATCTCCTCAGCATTTATTCATGAGTATACAGTGCACAGCATAAATGAGTACACCCCCTCTAAAACTTAATTCACCAATTACTCATTACCAGGCGCGCAGATGGCACTAGGGACGGGGGGACATGACTATATTAGCCTACACCGACTAATAAATTATAGAACCTTTACCAAACACAGAGAAATAAAAAAAATAAAAAAATAAAACAAGGCCTCCATAACGTAACGTGAGGTAAATGACAGCTTTTCAAATTGAAAACAAAAAGAAAAGTGAAACTAATATGGCTTGCATGTTTATTTTTCTACAAGAATCCCAGCATGTTCACCTTCTCTGTTTAAAAAGCATTTTTTTTTTTTACTTTACTTTAGCTTGAAAACCAAATCCCTCCGTCCGCCATCGTTTCCTAAAAATTTGCGTCATTTTTGCCGTGAGCTGTGTGCTCGTGCTGCTCATAAACCAGGCTCTACATCCGAAGTGATCGCACTGAATGTGCCTCTCTTTACGTGATCAGTGAATTCTGACTCCTGCTGCAACGCGCTGTAAGGCCTCTATCGAACCAGTCGCCAAAAGAAAGACAGCATCACGACATTCCAGGAGAATCTAAAACTGCCCCCTCCAACCAGCAAGAATAATAAACTTCATTTACAGCCATCCCTGCAAACTCTCAAGAGAGTATTAGAATCTTCTGATCCCTACAATAACACCTCCTTGTCTGGATCAATCCTGCGTTATCTCCCCAGGGGGCAAAACACCCCCGTGCAAACCACATGGTTAATGGTGCTCCTTGACCGGTCTGCTGATATAGGAAGAGACACAGGAAGAGAAAGTGATCAGCCAGACCCCTCACGAGTACCAAAGGAACGATAAAATAGTGATAAGAGGAATCTCCCCCGCTCTTCTGAGGCCATCTCAAAACAGATGGCCGGGGCAACTGCTGACCAACAATGCATAAATTGGCAACCGGACAAACATGAAAGACAGATTTACACTGACGCGTCCCACCCGCAGGGTACACGGGTCACTACAACGTGACACTCAGCATTCCTTTCTTCCCCTCTCAGATACGGCAAATGTTCTTTCCTTCCAACAAAGAATACACAAACTTATACCCACGATCCTAAAGACAATCATTTATCTCTACTACTAGTAGTGCAAACAACCCATAATTATATGTTGTCTATGTTTCTTATATGCTTGGTGTGTTTATTATAGCCTACGCAGCTAATCAATGTGTGTACAACCAGTTAGCTAGACAAAAGTTGTTAGTGTGTATGCAAGATGCCCGATGTTTGGTATTAAATGAAAGCTCATTTTATTTCCAAGATGTGAATGAAAGGTTGATATTATGTACAAGGTTCGCATTTCAATACTTATTGAAGAGACCAACAAACTCTTGCAGGAAAGTTGCCTC
The DNA here is from genome assembly GCF_022985175.1 of Labeo rohita. NCBI lineage: Eukaryota > Metazoa > Chordata > Actinopteri > Cypriniformes > Cyprinidae > Labeo > Labeo rohita. The sequence goes on along the minus strand of NW_026128068.1, from coordinate 7,330 downwards.
CATGTGATAGAAAGACATTATGCTAAAATATTTACAAATGAGCAACAGTATGGGCGGAGTCCCGCCTTGCAACCCAAATGACTGGAACGCAACTTCATGGGACAGACTTTGTCAGCCCGGTTAAATTCAAATGTCCAGCATAACACAGCACCTTTCGCCTGTTGCATCTGCCCTTCGCCTGTTGAGTCCGCCTCTCGTTATCAGCTCGCTCTCATCAGCGCTCCAGCTTGATCACAACGCGACTGTGCCATCCAGAACTCTACAGAACCAGCTAAAGCTTCGCGATACTCTCAAAGTCCTTCCGACCTGCAACTCCGACTTGCAAAGAACTTCCAGCTAATCACGCTCGATAACCAGACAGTCAATCGAAACTTAAACTGACCAAACTGCGTGAAACACCGAACAGCGGAAGCAGCTTGAAACACCTTGCCAGCGCTCACCTGAGCTCCGAGAGCATCATCCGTGTAACCAAGCAACCAACCGAAGCTTCACCCAGCCTCTCCAACTGACCAATCACCACCGAAGGCTTCCCCAAGACGTCATCCAAAGAACCAAGCAACCAATCAGAAGTGGCGTGATTCCCTCCGCTAAGACGAGCTCACCAAGGAAAACCCGAACGCAAGTAAAACAAGGTCTCCTTAATCTCTTGCTGAACTGGTGCTAACTTTCCTTAAGCAGCTAAAAGATAAATCTCTGCTTTTATGGTTTTCTCATGTTGCAATTTAAGAACTAGTAGCAGATACTAGTAGTTTGGGATTCCCTTCAAAATCCATAGACTCTCATTCCGTGAACCGTATGCATGTGTGTGTGAGTGCGTGTATGTGTGTTAATTGTTAGTTTAGTAGTTTAGTTCATGTATCTTAGAGTAGTTCAATAAATTCTTGTTTCATTGAAAAGAACATTGTCTTGTTTTCCTGTTCATCACGCTATTGCCTGTGCCTAGATGTTGCTACCTCGCTCATAACGAACGGATATTTTGTTTATATTATAATCCGATGGCCACGGAAATAATATAAACATCCAGAGTTGGTAAAATACCCTAAGTTGAACGTTCGGTGGACGAACAGTAGATAAAGGTGTAAATTACTAACTTTGAATCAGTTAATCAAGTTAATTCCGAATCCTTTGGATTCGATTCTCAATTAAATCACTTTAATTTGACCTAAAACCCTACAGCGCGCTTTATAGAGTAGACATGTTTTGAGCAGCGCAGACATCCACTCGCACAAATGTGACCACATTAAATTTTAGCTACATAAATTTTGCAGAAGGCATGAAGTTTTGGTGGGTGATTGGCATACTAGACAAATAACAGTTTGATCTTTCATTGCTAATGTTGATCAGGCTGCTTTGGTTTACCTTTGTTCATTGTTGTTTATCCATGATTTCAAATAAGAATCCCCCAATGGCTTTTTAGTGCAAACCATTAGCCCAAATTATGCAAAGTAGCTACTTCAGCATTAGTTAAAGCCCAAATTACGCAAAATAACTGAGTTTAAATCATTTGCTGACAGCTTAGTCCCCCGCAGTTAAAAAAAATCCCATCTGCGCCCATGCTCTTTACTTAAAAAACATATTAGGGTTCTTTGGAGATATAATGTTCTAACAAGCCAGCTTGATCAATTACCAAAGAAGAATGTCAGAATTATTTAGGAAAATACGATTTTCTTATCAAAGTGATAAAATGTTGTATTGCAAAAATAAGCACACTCTCCTGAAAATTACTACTAAAAAAAAGGGGGTAAATTTAAGGCAATTTTTTGATGCTTTATCAATGCTGTTATGAATTCATATGCCACTGTAATACATAAACCTGAAATATAATACTATCCTCCCCCTCATTCCCTGCATTGTTGGGCATTTTTTCAACATAACAATGAAGATATTCATTCTCCCAAGGTGAAAATCTTTCAGTGGACATGTATTTCACTCAATCTTAACACTGTTGAGCAGCTGTGGGAGATTCTGTAGAGATGAGCTGAGAAAAACTCCCCATTAAGGACCAGTGCCCGGTTGCATAAAGCACCTTAAGTGTAATTTTCCCTTAAGATCGCCCTTATGTTTCCCTTACACTTAAGGACGTTGCATAAAATATCCCTTAAATGTCACTTAAGGGTTTCTTTAGTTGAAACGTCATAGACCCTTAGTATTTCTCTTAATTATCCCTTTAAGTGTTGCATAAAGCCCCTTAGCTATCATTTCCCTAAGTATAACATAAGGTATGGAAAATGTCACCTTAAGTGTTACACAGCGCGCAAATTCAATCCACGATCGTCCTCTTTATATGTTAAACAGATTTTAATTTAGGCATTTATTCACATAAACCATTGATTAAATTAAATTCACACATAATACCTCAAACATGAGTCCGTCACACACGAGAACAAATTTATATTCTATATTTTATTCCTTTATTCCTACATATTACTTGGAGATGACTTAAAAAAACACAAATGAACCATATATTGTTGCAATCGTGTGTTTATTGTGTTTACGTTTCAGTTTAGCTGCAACAATTATTGCTGTGTTCCATCATAACACTTCTATGAGTCCGGATTGGACTTTCAGAGCAAGAGCGCCCTCCGGCTTCGAGTATGAATGAAACATACACAACATGAGAGTGTTCACATCGCCTCGGAAACTCAATAAATTGATTTTTCAGAATTTTTTGTTTTGAGTGAATTATCAGTTCGAGTTTCCATCTCGCTTGGTCCTTCTTGTTTATATTTGGTTTATATTTTGTTCTCCTTATCCGTGTTATATTGTTTTCTGTGAAAACTTACACCGCTATCTGCATTACAAAATAACGTGTCCATAGCAACAGTAGATTTTTTAACGGCAAACTTTGAATCGCTGTCGTAAAACACTTAACGGTTTTCCTTTAGTAAGGGAAGTGTTTAAGGGATTATATGCAACACCCTTAAATCATCCCCTTAGGTAAGTGGAAATCATGCCTTAAGTTTCATACTTAAGGGAAAAACTTAAGGTTCTTTATGCAACCGGGCACAGGGCATTTAAGGAGGTCGTCCTCCAGGAGTTAAACAGGACAGATGTGGCATTTTGTCATGAACTTGTACACTCAGTGTCAAGAAGAGTGTAGCATCTGGACAAATCAGACATACAGTTATTTGTTACATTTAACAAATAATCTTTAAAACCAACAACCCAGCTATATGCTGGAGTTTCGAAGACAACCCCCCAAAGCAACTAACACCCCAAAAGGGCTTAGTTGCCAGGGTGACCATCTGATATCACAGGTTTTATTGCCTCAAGGAATGCAAACGGAGCACACTACATTGCTCTATAGGAAAGACACAATGCCTATAGAAATGGACTCTTTCCTATTCATTCACAGACAAACCTTTCTTTGACCTTCCTATCACACATAGCCCAGGTTATTGTGTACAGTATTACTGCATTGTATTTTAATTTTGTCTGTTGTATTTGTATTTGTCTTTCTACTGTTTTATGCATGCGTTATGATAAATGACTAGTCGTATAACCCACCTATGCCATGTTTGGACTATTTTAATTCGTATTTTGATGATCTAAAAGATGGTGTAAATTAGATGTTGATACCTATGGAACATATTAGTGTTTTAAGAAACCTTAGTAGTTTTGCATCAACACCCAATCGAATTACATATGCAAAACACCATGCTCACAGACAAAGAGTCATAAACTTTCCCTCCAAAGGTGAAAGTTACCATTGGTTCGCGGACCTCCTGGAGGCGCAGCCTCTAGAGAGCTTAAAGGCAAACGGTTGACCGCCTCCTCTCTCTTCTTCGTCTGCAACGTCTTCCGATTGCTGCCTGTGTAGAGGAACCCATGGGGAGCCTGAGCCGGCACAGGGCGTGCCCGGTGGGCCCGACAGGCCCGACATACGGAGCTGTGGCTCTCTACCACAAAGAGCCAGACAGTTCCACTTAACCCTGGAATTCATCTTCATGACTCGCCTCAGTCAGTCAGTGGTTCTTGGAGAACCTAAGAAGATGAGCTAGAACTCTTCAGGACTTCCCTAAGCATGTGCCAGGCCTTGCGGCCTTGTCTTTCCATTCCACAAAGATCACAGGACTTCAGCTGGGTCCCTCTCAGCTCTTGGTTCTTCACTTTTCACATGGAAAGAAACACCCAGTCACCATTGAGTCAGAACATCTGTGGAATTCATCATTCTTCAGACCCGGAAGAACGTGATTGCACTTCCAAACCCACCACTGCTCCAAACCATCTTTCACCAGAGACTGCATTCGGACACTTGTTCAACGACCAAGGCAATGCAAATATTGTACATTTAACTAAACAAAACAGAGGTTTAGTATAAGCTGTAGACAGCACTGATGGTTTTGCTCAGGTGGTTAACTGACTCTTTTCATAGCTTCATTTCCTTGTCTCTCTCTAACTGCTTCTCACTGACCATTCCCCCATGTATGAGTGATTTCATGTTTGTTTGTTTAGATTAGTTATGTGTTAGTCCTTCGTTAATAAACTATTGTGCACAAATTACATGAGTTTTGATTCTGATTCTGCCTTGCAAATGAATGTCCCTTTACGATTCCGATTCGAGCTACAGGCTCTAATGCAACAGTACTTTAAGAAGGTTATTTTCTGTGGCCAAGAAAATATAATTTCTTAGTGTTGATGATAAGTTATGCTGAATGTTCGCTGGGCGAACAGATTAGTTGATGGAAAATTGATTCTGCTACAGTTACTACTGGCAGCTGATATAAATAATTGTAATTAATCATAATTAATTGTAATTATTTATATACATTTCCCTTTGAGCTAAATCGCAACAAGAGCCAGAGCAGTATATTTTAAGTTCTGGAGGACATACTAAGTACTAGAATATTATACATTTGCTGAATTAAATCTAGGGTGTACTCATTTCTGCAATCCTTCATTTAAACAAAATTAATTTACTTATTTTACAAAAAATATTGGTATATATTAATGTATGTTTAATACATTTCAATTTTGCCAATTTTTAAATTTCTTGCTTTTCTGAACAGCCATCATTTTCAAGCTATATTCATTTAAATAAAATTTAACTAGAAAATGGCTGCACAGCTGTCTGTAATATGCATACATGAGGGAATATGAATATATATTTGTACAGACCAAGATATGCTAAAGTAGTGAGACAGATTTAATTCAATGCATGATTTAGTGGTTTTCACAATATATGCATTATAATGACTTATAATACATATAATTAAAAAAAGTAATGTTGCACCTCTCATTCTGCAGCATTTGAAAATCTGCACGACTGTCACTAGCAGATATGGACAAACTGTCAGTACAGAACTGAGTATGTTGAGGACAGAGATCTGAGATTCTGAATGAAACACTAAAAAAGAGACACACAAGCATTTTATTATGGATTATGTCTGAACGAGGGAATATGAATAAATAAATCAGCTTACACCAGAGGTTGCGCTAGAATTTAACATTGTCCAGCATTTTGCCAGGGTCACAAAAATTCTGTCATAATCTATTTTTATCCGTCATTTTAATTTTATTAACACATTAAATTGCTTTTATTTTTGTTAACATTTTCATTTTTAATCATGCACCTACAGGACAACAGCACAGTGTTTAAAAACAACAAAATACGCTAGGGCTGAGTTAAAAAAAAAAAAAAAAAAAAAAAAAAAGACAATTTCTTGATTTGAATATATTCTCATTTTGATGAACCAGTATTGATTCTTAAATTCCAATCGATCTTTTGGTCTATGCTGTTTTCAGCTTATGAGTGCGCTTTCCTTCCAGTGGCAAAAGACTAGGATCACCCTCAGTGTAATCTGTCAAAGTGACTGACGGCCTTCAGATTTTCCGTCACTGATAAAAATTGTGCCAATGACTGACAATTTTCATTTAACACAACCTCTGGTTCACACATACAGCAGTGATCATTTGAGACTCATCTGACTGAGATCCAGCTCTTGGGTGACTCTCCTCTCTCTGGGTGTTTGCAGTAGTAGAAACCCTCATGTGACTTTGAGACAGTAGTGATGTTCATCTCTGTAGTTTGATTCTCGATGAGTGATCCATCTTTATAGAAATCAGCTCTGAGGGTTGGTGAGGTTGTACGTTGATATAAACAGTGCAGATCAGATGATCAGGATGAACAGAACTCTCCAGAATCACACCAGCTACAGAAACAGAGCAAACATGAGCTTATTGCATAAACAGTATAAATATATAAACAATGATTATATGAACAATGTAAAAAAAAAGTTTCTCTCCAGATTCAGACTCACACTAGTACACTCCAGTGTCTGATGTGATAGTGGAGCTGATTGTACATGTAGATCCTGTTTGTGATCCTCAATATAATGATGAACAATCTTCCAGCCATCCACCGTCTGTGTATCTTCTCACTCTTCATCCAGTAGAGTTACCCTGGTCCTCACAGCTCAGAGAGAGAGAGACAGATGTGAAGTGTTGAGTTCTGCTGGGACTGACGATCAGAGAGACTTGGAGGAGAAACACCTGAGACGACAATTACAGCTTTAGAGTCTCAGATTTGAGCACAGAAACTCTTCTTATAAAATATGAACAAATAGTTTAAGTTCTGTTTGAACTCACCAGTGACCCACAGCAGCTGTGTGTTGCTGTACTGCGTTTTATCCACAAGTTTCCTACACCCCATGAGGCCGTGCGTCACATGTAGGAGCATCTTCTGGTTCAAAGCAAACAAGCAGGACGTGACACTGATTCATTCAACAGTTGACAGGAGTGACAGGCAAATGAAGCCTTGTGAAACACAGAGACATTCCTCTGACTGTTTTGAGAAAAGATTCAAAGCTTTGAGAGTGGTCGAAAACAGCGTGATCTGGTGGTTAGTAAAAAATAAAGCAGCCAAAAGTCTGTGTAGCTCTGTCAGAAGTAGCATTCACCACAATTTCCATAGATCGACTCATGTTATATGCACAAATAAAAGCCTAACCGTGTGTGTGTTTGTTTGTTAAACTTCTGACTCTGATAAATTAATTTACCCATTAAACAGTGCCATTAAATGCCACTATGAATATCAATATGATGTAATAGAAGAATAGCGTACACATACAGTATATTAATTACGTATGGCAAATATTTAATTTTCCTGAAATAATTAGTTTTCTTCATATTACTTGTATGACTGGGTATTTAAAAATGTAATTATTAAATAAGTCCCAATGCAAATGTACTCCAAAGTAAGATCTAGGTGTTGACTGGACAGAAAGTGAGGCTTCTACGAAAGGGATTTCTATGTTAACAAGCCTCAAATCGAGGCTTCATCTGGCATGCCCTTTAACACTATCTCTGATGTCTCGGATCAAATGTCATT
>NW_026128067.1:8822-13867 GCF_022985175.1 Labeo rohita | reverse complement strand
AAGGGTCTTATTAAGTGAAACGATTGGTTGTTTTCATTCAAAAAATACTTTTTAATCTCAAATGCTCATCTTGTCTTTCTCTCCCTTAACTCTGTGAATTCTGGCTCAAGACAGTTAGGGTATGTCGAAAAACTCCAATCGTATTTTCTCCCTTAACTTAAAAAAATAATTTCAAAATCATCCTACATTGCTGCAGAAGTTCCTACCCAGTCTTTGCAAAGTGAACTTGCAAAGATGATTAAACACCATCAACAAAAAAGGTAAAAATGCAATATTTCCAAGTTGAGGGAGAACATGAAATGGGAGTTTTTTGACATACCCTAATTGTCATGAACCGGAACAAACACAGTCCAGGCAGAGTAAGACAAGATGACATTAAAAAATATTGTATTAATAAATATATATATATATATATATATATATATATATATATATATATATATAGTATACAGTCATGTGAAAATGTTAGGACACCCTATTGAATTACATGGTTTTCTGTATCAGGATATCATTTAAAAAAAAAAAAAGGGTGCTTGGCTGGTCTTATTTTGAAAATAAAACCTCAGATGAACAACACCACATGACAAATTGCACTGTGTCATTATTCACTGAACAAAAATAAAGCCAAAATAGAAAAGCCATGTGTGACAAAGTTAGGAGACCCTTACTGTTAACATTGGAATTAAGAGGGTAAATAACAGTCAGGCACTGATAATTAAATACCTTTGATTAACTGATCATCAGCAAGTCCGAGCGCCTCTATAAAAGCATAAGCTTTGTCAATTTGCTGGTCTGGAGCCTTCAGGTGTGTGTTAACACATTGCCAAGGAGGTAAGACATCAGCAATCATCTTAGAGAAGCAATTGTTGCTGCCATCAATCTGAGAAGAGTAATACTTCCATTTCCAAACAATCTGACCTTTATTCACAAGTGGGAGACATTTAAAACAGACACCTCTCCTTCCAGGAGTGGACATCCCAGAAAATTCACCCCAAGATCAGACCGTGTAAAGCTCAGAGAAACGGCAGACAACCCAAGAACTACACCTCAGACTCTACAGGCCTCAGTTAACATGTTAAATGATAAAGTTCACGACAATGGCATTAGAAAAATATAGGACGAAAATGTCATGTTAGGAAGGCTTGGCAGAAGAAAGCTTCATTGCAGCATTGCAGCACAGTTTAGGTCTGCAAAGTTGCATCTGAACAAAACACAAGTCTTCTAGAATAATGTCCTTTGAACAGACGAGACCGAAGTGGGGATGTTTGGCCATAATGCAGAGCACCAATTTTGGTGAAAACCTAAAAAGCATATCAGTACAAACACCTCATACCAAAAGACAAACATCCTGGAGGAGGGCTGATCATTTTGGGCTTGTTTTGTAGCCACAGAACCTGAGCGCCTCACAGTCATTGAGTTATCCATGAACTCCTCTGTATATCAAAGTATTCTACAGTCAAATGCGAGGGCATCTGTCCGACATCTAAACTTGGGCCAAAACTGGATCATGCAACAGGACAATGATCCCAAGCACACCATCAAATCTGCAACAGAATGGCTGAAAAGAAAAGAATCAAGGTGTTGCAGTCACCCAGTCCAAGTCCAGAGCTCATCCTGACTCAAATGCTGTGGTGAGAGCTGTGCATAATCAAATGCCCACAAACCTCAATAAACTGGAGCAATGTTGAAAAGAAGAGTGCTCCAAATTCCTCCAGAACGATGTGAGAGACTGATAAAGTCACACAGAAAATGAATGCTTCAAGTTATTGCTGCTAAAAGTGGATCTACAGGCAACTGACTCATAGGGTGTCCTAACATTGTCACACATGGCCTTTCCATATTGGCTTTATTGTTGTTAAATGAATAATGACACAGTGTGATATGACATGTGATGATGTTTACCTGAGGATTTATTTTCTAAATTTTAAGACTTGCCAAGGACCAGATCATTTTTTATTATGTCTCGATACAGAAAGCCATGAAATTCAATAGGGTGTCCTAACTTTTTGACTGTATATATTGTATGACTGTATATATTCACATGATTTCAGTAAACGAGGCTTCATTATGTAACACAACTGTTTCAAAACTTTTTTTTTCCCGAAATTTCAGTGGTTGATCTCTGTGAACTCGCCAATCTTGCGAGTTCACTGAGATTGAACTACTGAACCAGTGTCTATGCTTTTACCTGATCTCAGATCAGTTCAAATCAATTTGTAGACATTTTTACGGAACATTAATAAAAAGCAAGTAGAAGCTGTCCATAAAACAAACAAACCAAGCCCTGCAAATTAATATAAAATATTTTGAAAACCACATTATGAAAAAACAGAATATTTGTTTTATTATTTTATTGCATTTAATGTATTATACATTCAATAAAACATTTGTAATAGGTTTTTAAAAGTGGTTTTAATGCATGTTTTAATCAGTTTTTGTTGCATTTACACACGCTTTGAAACAGTAAATCATTTTGCGAGGCATTTGAATCAGTTACATCGAAGCTTGTAGCGTCAGAATTAGGAAGAGGCTGATCGGAGGATACGCCGTTCTAAAGCGAAAGTAACGGATACAGAGCAGTAAGACACGGCAAACCAGGAGATCATTATTCATCATCTTTTTTTGTTGCATTTTTATTGCAATCGCGAATGTGGTGAAGGGTGGAAGAAAAAAAACTTTTCTTGGTATGTATGTTTTAATGCCCTTTCTTTAATATTAAATTACACTTTGGTCTTCTTCCTGGAATTTAACGTTTCGCTTTCCGTTCCTTGTTCCCGATAACTAGGCCGTAGCCATAACGTTTTAAGAATAACTAGTAAAATAGCAAAGTCGACACCAGGATGCTAAAATAGTCATCGTATTTTTATCGTTCTTGGTGTGGATAGGCCAGTCCCAACAAACATGAGACGTCTACCCGACGTGCAGATCATGTCTATATTACGACAAAGACGTTGAAATGACGTCGTTTGGAGGTCGTTTGCTCAGTGGGGTAGATTAGGCTGTGGATTTACTGTCTGCAGTATGTTTGTAAAGGCTTAAGTACATAATGTGAAAGTAACATTAGCAAACCTGCTTCTGTTCTTATTGTAGCAGTCTAGATTTATGTTTGTGTTTGGCATTGTCAAAAGTGGGTGCATGAATAATAATTGTTGTATTTGTGCTTATTTGGGCTGGCTAGTAAAGTTTGCAATCACTATGGCACATCCGGTAAGAATGCAAGTACTCAGATTTTTCTTCTTTAACATTTATTCTCCATTGTAGATGGGAGTACACAAGGGTGTGTGTGGTTCTGAAAGTATACATACAAGAATTGTAAATAAGAGTACATTAATTATTACAATAAACATTCACAACCATATTAACAGTTACAAGGGCATTGAAATACTTCTAGGATTAACTGTAGTCACTGTATAATTACAATAATCAACATTATATACAGCCTTGCTCCGAGCGGGGCTCGAACCCGCGGACGTAACGTCATTAGCGCCATTCCGGCTGCCTTTTGTAAACAACATGACGATGCAATTTAGAACGTGATTCTGACGGTATTTATCCGCACTTGTGCAAATAAACATATAATCCACATCACGCTTCCAATAAACGTGTAAGCAGTTGTCCAAAACACTCGCGATCGTGGTACTCAAGCCTACAGTCCTGCCGTTAACCTGCAGTCCGTGACTATCTTTTACAGCAAAAATATACAGCATATTAACAATAAAGATAAGAACATTTGAACTTACTTTTAGCTGCACGCACAAACTGGAAATAAACTTTTGTGGAGAACACTCATTTGGCTCCGCACTGAACTCTGCTGCCACGCACTTCTTTTTACTGTCTAGCAGAACTACTCCCAGATTAAGCTTAAGCTTTACTGATTCGTAGTTTGAGCTGTCAATCAAAGAAATCCACCAATGACTTTCACTGTCCGTTATTAGTTATCCTTCAAAACAATAATATAATAATATAAATAATGTTTTGTGCTACCATTTTGGGAATGTTGTTAAAAACCAAATAACTCTGAATGTTCCATGCTAGAACATTTGTTCAAACTTGGCCAATGTTATGAGAATGTTCTCTGTTAGATGGGATGCTACCAAACAAGTCTGTAGTCATATGTCTCCTCTCATGTTATCTTATAAAAGAGGAAGGTAGACAGATGGCATCTACTACAGATCAGTCTCTGGAAGCAGAGGATGAGCTGGACAATTACAAACCAAAGAGGCAAAAAAGAGAAGTTACAGCTGATGAACTGGATAAGGCAGGTTCATTGGTGGATGGGTCAATGCAGGCGATCAGCCGCTCTCACACTTCAGTCAGTGTTGATCTAAATGCTCAAGCAGGTGCAACTGTAAAAGCTCCTGTACTCACTGGAAATGTCATCCGAGGTTCTGTAATCTTTAACTACAACTCAGCCACTGATGCTGATGGTAAGTTCATAGCATTATAATATATTTAACATGCCTCACTATATACCAGCAAATAAGGATTGAATAAATATGCTTTGTTAGCAGTAACAAACTATTTGTGCTTAATGGATGTGATTTTTCTCTGGTTTTCTTTATGATGCTGGCTGCCATTCTCCAAGGGGTGCAAAATCTACCCAATGGACAGACATGTCAGAAACAAGGTACAAAAACATAGCCTTATTCTGGTTATAAATGTGGTTGACTTGTATTTACAGCAGATTAATTGCTGAGCCTCTACAAGTTAAAATGCAAAGTCACACTGATTGACAATAATTACTGTATTTTTATTTAATAATTTTTTTTTTTTTTTTTTTTTGTTCTAGGGGACGATGTCTTGAAAAACATAGTGAAAAGTCACAAAGAAAACATGAAGGCCAAAACGGTTTGTGTATTTGAGGGCAAGAAGGAGAACAAAACACACCTCCGCAACGTGTACACTGAACTTTTCATCACTGAAGGGGACATTACAGATGTCTATGATGAACATGAGGTTCTGAAGATTGACCGAGCCTTAAAAACGCCCAAATTTGAGGACACACCAATCGACTGCAATGACATATTCTGTTTATTAAAGCAAAA
>NW_026128067.1:0-8322 GCF_022985175.1 Labeo rohita | reverse complement strand
AACATCAACAGATGATTTTTTGTTTACACAGTTCACTGACTTACTGTTAAAATCCAGTTCCAGGAGGCTCTCATCAAGTCCATCAAAGATGAACACAAACTTGCATTTTTCATAAAACTTGGTGTTTCCCACATCTTTCAATTCAGGATAAAATTCTACGAGAAGCTCATGAAGGCTGATCTCTTTATCATCTTTAGTCAAGTTAATCTCTCTGAATGGCAGCACAAACACACAGTCCAAATCATGATTGGCTTTCTCCTTCAGCCCAGTCCAGGATGAACTTGTGCACGGAGAATGTCTTTCCGATGCCAGCAATGCCTTTGGTCAGCACAATGTTCTCGTTTTGCTTTAATAAACAGAATATGTCATTGCAGTCGATTGGTGTGTCCTCAAATTTGGGCGTTTTTAAGGCTCGGTCAATCCTCAGAACCTCATGTTCATCATAGACGTCTGTAATGTCCCCTTCAGTGATGAAGAGTTCAGTGTACACTTTGCGGAGGTGTGTTTTGTTCTCCTTTTTGCCCTCAAATACACAAATCGTTTTGGCCTTCATGTTTTCTTTGTGACTTTTCACTATGTTTTTCAAGACATCGTCCCCTAGAAAAAAAAAAAAAAAAAAAAAAAAAAAAAATTAAATAAAAATACAGTAATTATTGTCAATCATGACTTTTGCCTTAAATTATTGATATGTTATGCATTTTAACTTGTAGAGGCTCAGCAATTAATCTGCTGTAAATACAAGTCAACCACATTTATAACCAGAATAAGGCTATGTTTTTGTACCTTGTTTCTGACATGTCTGTCCATTGGGTAGATTTTGCACCCCTTTGAGAATGGCAGCCAGCATCATAAAGAAAACCAGAGAAAAATCACATCCATTAAGCACAAATAGTTTGTTACTGGTAACAAAGCATATTTATTCAAACTATTTTATTTGCTGGTGTATAGTGAGGCATGTTAAATATATTATAATGCTATGAACTTACCATCAGCATCAGTGGCTGAGTTGTAGTTAAAGATTACAGAACCTCGGATGACATTTCCAGTGAGTACAGGAGCTTTTACAGTTGCACCTGATTGAGCATTAAGATCAACACTGACTGAAGTGTGAGAGGTGCTGATCGCCTGCATTGACCCATCCACCAATGAACCTGCCTTATCCAGTTCATCAGCTGTAACTTCTCTTTTTTGCCTCTTTGGTTTGTAATTGTCCAGCTCATCCTCTGCTTCCAGAGACTGATCTGTAGTAGATGCCATCTGTCTACCTGCCTCTTTTATAAGATAACAGAGAACAAAGAACATTCTCAGAACATTGGCCAAGTTTGAACAAATGTTCTAGCATTCAGAGTTATTTGGTTTTTAACAACATTCCCAAAATGGTAGCACAAAACATTATTTATATTATTAAATTATTATTCATGCACCCACATTCATGCACCCACAATGCCAAACACAAACATAAAGCTAGACTGCTACAATAAGAAGATTTGCTAATGTTACTTTCACATTATGTGCACGTACTTAAGCCTTTACAAACATACTGCAGAGTGCAGACAGTAAATCCACAGCCTAATGTACTGTGCTATCCACACCAAGAACGATAAATATAATGATGACTATTTTAGCATTCTGGTATCGACTAGAGTTGGGGTACTCGGACTCGAGTCCGGTCTCGAGTACAATTTTTTGGCGACTCGGACTTGTCACGGACTCGGATGCATTTTTACTCGGACTTGACTCGGACTCAAGCTTTTCGGACTCGGAAAACATCCCGAGTCCGTTCGAGTCCAGAGACAGTTGACGAAAATGTCACTGACTCGATGCATTATCACGAAAGTCTTGTCCAGTAGGCTACTTCAAAGCCGACGGGTTTATGTGCGCACTAGAGATGCGCAGATGAGCTCAAACAACACGTTCTCACTCCCAACTCGTCACATATTGACGAGTGGTCAGGCCCCCTTGGCGTCGCTTTTTTGACGCCCAGGGTACCCCTTCAGCGTCATTTTTCGACGCGCAGGGTCCTCCATTGTTTTCAGTTGTTTGTCTTAATTTAATGGTTTGCATGCATTTGTAAAAACAGAAATTATTTTAGATAAATTTATACGTTCATTGGAGCACCTAACCCCACCCCTACCCTAAACCTACCCACTTCTGAACAATATGAAACACGCAACAGGCAAATATAAGTAAAGTCACAGGTATTTATTGCAAAACTGACCATAAACAAGCAGTATAAAAGCATTACAAACAAGTCCTGTTGCATTCCGAGTCTTCTGAAGCCTTACGATATCTTTATGCGAATAACAGAAGGTTTTAATCGCTGAAAATGATCCCACTCCGTTAACGCGCTCACATCTCATTCAAGAAGATACGCCCGAGCATTAGCATGACGCAATCGGTCACGAGACACATACGAGCCAATGGCATTTCACAACAGCATGACACAATCAGTCACGAGACACCGAAGAGCCAATAGCATTTCACAACCAAGGCTCGCTTCTTCTGGCGGCATTTTTTGAATTCGCGCACAGACAGACTGCAGCAGCACACAGAACGGCGGACGGAGACGGCGATCGCATCTATTCTTCTCACAAATCAATCGTTTTGCTTCGGAACCCTTGGAATATTAATACTTTTTGAATAAATTATGAATATAGTTGTAATTGCCTGTTATATCTTGTGTTTTGTTGACAAATGGTTAGGTTTAGGGGCAGAGGTTGGGTTCATTGTGTAAATAGTGTAATATAAATTAAACTATTTTGACAGTTCGCATTGAAAAAAAAAAAAATTACACCCCAACATATATGCAATAATAGCAATATTATTACCCAATATATAATTTAATCATGACAATAAAATCCCCCGTGCCTTTCGCGTCAGCACATTGACGCCAAGGGTTTCTTATGTTAAGTACTGGAGGACCCTGCACGTAGAAAAATGACGCTAAAGGGGTACCCTGAGCGTCCAGAAGTGACGCCAAAGGGGCCCTGCCCAATCGTCAATATGTGACGAGTTAGGAGTGAGAACGTCACCCGAATCCCCAGCTTCAAATAAAATATCCGCCCGCCACCCACCCGCACCTGTATTTTCTCTGATTTAGATAACCGCACCCACAATTATTCTAATTCTTAGTTTTGCATGATGATATGATGAATGGATGGTTCATTTTCAACAACATTTTCACTGCACACTTATATAAGCTTAATCGTTCGTGCTTTTAAGACAAATCCGCGCTAAAAAAATAATAACGTTAACTGACATCTGGATGTGACTCTCCGCAATCTCTGATGAAATCAATTGGGTTTTTGAACGTCTACTGGATCCTTGAACAAAAGATTACCGGGGTTCACCCAGCTAAAGAAATTTCAGATCATAAAAATCTAATTCTTTGAATTTTTAAGGTATTGTTTTCGTTGTAATGTACTGATTCAAATTAGCAATCAATAATAATTGTTAATTTTACTACTCGGCAAATCTGGTGCTGGCGCGGACGAAGCGGGCGCGGGCGCGTGTCAGGCGCAATCATCAAACATATTTCAAAGGAAGCCGGCGTCACATTCTCTACCGTCTTTACTATGTGTGTTTGAGCGACTATTTGCATTTATTCACATACGATTGAATTAGAAATGGTGGCCTGTCATGATTTTGGCTAATGCAGGACACTACTGAATGATGCGCATGAGAGGGGATTTAGAAGTGGGTTTACGCAAAACCGACGGATTAAAAAATATTAAGATATTAAAAATATTTAAATGTAATATTTAATATTAAAAAATATTAAATATTACCCTACTCAACAGCATTAACACAGGCGTAATACCTTCAAACTTGATCTGGAATGTCTTTTTTCTGTCACAACTTCTCGCACATGTGAACACACAGACACACACAAAAATGAAATCGTTTGCCTGAGAAAAGTATTTAGAACAGGTTCATATTTTAGAAAATGTAGTTAATATTTGCCTCATTATTGATTCATCTCATCCACCCGCGACCTACCCGCAAATAATCAGAATGCATTTTTTATTACACGACCCACCCGACCCGAGGATAACCACCAGCCGCGCATCACTAGTGCGCGCACACTCAAAGCGCGCTCACAAAACGTGCCTCTCAGTCAGTGTGTGAATGCCGAGTTTTCTTTCGCTTTTAATAGGTTCTGTTATTGCCACACACATGCTCGTATTGGAGACTATTCATGTAAATGAAGTCGGTTTTGTCTTAAGTAAACCTGAACAGCTGGTAGAAATACTGATGCGTCAAAATATTTGATCTGTGCGTCAGATCTTAAAGCGACAGCAGCGTAAACCTGCAGCAGCCGACCACGTCAAACACTAATCAAACAACAAAAGAAAAAGAGAAAATCACTCACTGTTCTTGACTGAATCACTTATTAACTGTAATAAGAATTATCGTTAATGTATACAGTGAAGATTTTACAGTGTTTTATTTTAACATTTATAACTTCATGTAAAAGCCTTTATATAGACCTACATAAAAAAACTTAAAAAAAAAAAACAATTCTATTTTTAAAAAAAGATTCTATTTAAAAATGCTTGTAAGTAATACTTGGAGTGTTTACTTGCCTTGAGCTCAAGAATGTTTTACTTTTCTGTATTGAAATTATTATTATTTAAACATGGTGGCAGTTTCTAGCTTAAAAGAAAAATAATTTTTCTAACATCTTTGCAGCAACAGTTTTTATGGGTCCAAAACCATCTTGAGTGTGCATGATTTTCTAATAATTAAATGGCCCATCATCAATTATTCCTTATATAATGTAATTTATTGTAATTAAAATGCATTCAAAAATAAAACTGGTGTGAGTTTGCTGTGACTTATAAAGTATAGGTAGGGCTTCATACACAGTGTGTACCACTGTAAAGACTAGGTTTATTCTTCACAACCTCATTTTCATTCAAGAAAAAAAGTCATATACCACCCAAAACACACACAGCCACAATCAGAAATAAAAGAGGTGCATTTTCTTATGGTCCCATTCACCAAGATACCTACTCCTTTACCCCCCACCCTTGAATTTACTACATGGATGAATAAAGTCAAGTCCCGCGCTATAATTTATCACATTCTAAAACCTTGGAGTTTCACTCTAAAATATGTCACATTACATAGTTCACCCATAACTTCCGTTGCATGACTTTAAGTTTGCTAAGCAAAGCATGGACACTTATGAGATGTTGTGAAATCAAAAATCAAAATGGCAAGATCCACTAGAGGTTTGCTTTTCTTACATTTCAACTGACTGCATTTTTCTAGTTGTAAAGGTTAAAATCAGGGGTGCCCAAACTCAGTCCTGTTCCTTGGTTTAGCTCCAACTTGCCTCAACACACCTGCCAGGGGGGTTCTAGTTTGCTTGATTAGCTGGTTCAGGTCTGTTTAATTGGTGCTGGAGCTAAAATCTGTAAGACACCTCCCTCCAGGACCGAGTTTATGGACCACTGGGTTAAAACAATGTTAAGATGCTGACAGTAGTTTTTCCTTGGACTCGGACATACTCGACTCGGACTCGGCCCTTTGGGACTCGGACTCGTCTTGGACTCGATTAGTAAAAGACTCGGACTCGACTTAGGTGGACTCGAACCCAACACTAGTATCGACTTTGCTATTTTCCTACTTATTTTTAAAACGTTATGGTTACGGCCTAGCTATCGGGAACAAGGAACGGAAAGCAAAACGTTAAATTCCAGGAAGAAGACCAAAGTGTAATTTAATATTAAAGAAAGGGCATTAAAACATACTTACCAAGAAAAGTTTTTTTTCCTTGCACCCTTCACCACATTCGCGATTGCAATTAAAATGCAACAAAAAAAGATGATGAATAATGATCCCCTGGTTTGCCGTGTCTTACTGCTCTATATCCGTCACTTTCGCTTTAGAACGGCGTATCTTCCCATCAGCCTCTTCCTAATTCTGACGCTACAAGCTTCGATGTAACTGATTCAAATGCCTCGCAAAATGATTTACTGTTTCAAAGCGTGTGTAAATGCAACAAAACTGATTAAAACATGCATTAAAACCTAATACAAATGTTTTATTGAATGTATAATACATTAAATGCAATAAACTAATAAAACAAATATTCTGTTTTTTTTTCATAATGTGGTTTTCAAAATATTTTATATTAATTTGCAGGGCTTGGTTTGTTTGTTTTATGGACAGCTTCTACAGAGATAGTATTTCTCATGCTTTTAATTAATGTTCCGTAAAAATGTCTACAAATTGATTTGAACTGATCTGAGATCAGGTAAAAGCATAGACACTGGTTCAGTAGTTCAATCTCAGTGAACTCGCAAGATTGGCGGGTTCACATAGATCAACCACTGAAATTTCGAAAAAAAAAAAGTTTTGAAACAGTTGTGTTACATAATGAAGCCTCGTTTACGGGAAATCATGTGACTTTGGCAGTTTCTTATGCGCTCTGAACCACTGTTTTAAAACAATTTACAGAAGTTTCAAATCTTTACGAAATAATGCATCACTGGTGATTTTGTTAAATTAAGTGTAAGTTTGTTTTTTATTATTATGAGACACTTAAATCCCATTAAAACACGTTACTACTGTAACTTTTTAAGGTAAAACACTGGGAACCACAGCTAATGTTTTTTTTTTTTTTTACTGTAAAGTTAAAGGAGAAGTCCACTTCCAAAACAAAGATTCACATATTATGTACTTACCCCCCTTGTCATCAAAGATATTCATGTCTTTCTTTCGTCAGTCATGAAGAAATGATGTTTTTTTGAGGAAAATATTTTAGTGTTTTTCACCATATAATGGACTGATATGGTGCCCTGAGTTTGAACTTCATGAATGCAGTTTAAATGCGGCGATCCCAAATGCGGTTGTAAACAATCCCAGCTGAGAAAGAAGGGTCTTATCTAGCGACACAATCGGTTATTTTCATAAAAAATAATAAAAAATACAATACTGTATACAATATATATATATATATATATATATATATATATATATATATATATATATATATATATATATATTAATACAATATTTTTTAATGTCAAACGCTCATCTTGTCTTACTCTGCCTGGACTGTGTTTGTTCCGGTTCATGACAGTTAGGGTATGTCAAAAAACTCCCATTTCATGTTCTCCCTCAACTTTGAAATATTGCTTTTTTACCTTTTTTTGTTGATGGTGTTTAAGTTCACTTTGCAAAGACTGGGTCGGTACTTCTGCAGCAATGTAGGATGATTTTGAAATTATTTTTGAAGTTGAGGGAGAAAATACAATTGGAGTTTTTCGACATACCCTAACTGTCTTGAGCCAGAATACACAGAGTTAAGGGAGAGAAAGACAAAATGAGCATTTGAGATTAAAAAGTATTTTTTGAATGAAAACAACCAATCGTTTCTCTAAATAAGACCCTTCTTTCTCTGCTGGGATTGTTTACAATCGAAATTTGGGATCGTTTGAAGCCGCATAAACTGCCTTTTAAAAAGATAAAAATTGGGGCACCATATCAGTCCATTATATAGAGAAAAATCCTGAAATGTTTTCCTCAAAAAACAATCTCTTTACAACTAAAGAAAGAATAACATGAACATATTGGATGACAAGGGGGTGATTACATTATATGTGAATCTTTGTTTTGGTAGTGAACTTATCCTTTGAACTTATGATACATTATATGTCAAATGGTAAGATAAAGAGACTTTCAGGTTACATCTGACAAAATGACACAGAGTCACTGTCCACAAATGGTAAGATAAAAGGCTGCATGACAAAATGAGAGGACCTTAAAGGCTGCATAGAGAGGATCTTTAAAAAGGTAGGTGTGCAAGTGTGTGAGTGTGTCAGAGACACTGTAGAAGGACAAGACACCAGCCGACGTGTCCACGTACACACCCACTCTTTTAAATGAACAAGAGGATGAAGCCTTTATCTTAATGTCTTCTTCAGCATGAGAAACATGGAAAAATGGAAAAGATGCACAGGTAACTTTCCATGACACATTATTGTTTCCAAGCTGACTGCTGGCCTCTACTACACAAAGATCATCAGTTTTCCTCAGGATGTTTTTGTATGTCACCCCGACCGTCCCCTCTGGACCTGTCCATTCGGCCTCCCAGTAACAGCGGCCAGACAGGATCTCTCTAGAGAGCACTTGTTGGACAGATTCAAATCTCTCTGGATGATCTGGATACGGCTGCTTCTGCATTACATATGCCGCCGTTCTGTTTCCATTGGAGAGACACAACTGAACGTGAGCTGTGTTTGGATCCAGCGTGAGATTGCAGGCATCTGTGAGACAGAAAACACATCCATTAGTGCCTCAGAGAGAGAC